>NC_135229.1:10461339-10463839 GCF_052324685.1 Brachyhypopomus gauderio
CCTCTCACACAGGAATCAGATCCACTGGCCGCCTGTGCGTCTGTGAAGTGTTCAGACCACAAGAACCAGATCCTGGCAGCATCCCAGTTCACATTCCCATGAACCACTGTTACCACATCAGCTCGGTCCACTACAGAACCATCTCAGGATCTCAGAAGCAAATCTAGTGATCCTTCATTACATTTCTGGATGAATAGCTCAGCGGAGCTCACCGAGACCTCCCAGAGATCTCCCGTTCGGCTGGTCTCCAGGGTCGACAGATTTCAGAATGACGGGGTGGATGCAGGTACACTCACATTCTCCTTCTCGGGGGGTTAGTAAAGGGCAACAGTTAATGACCCTGGCCTCCTCTCCGCCCACACTGGAGATCCGCGCCTTTTCAGGCTTCCAGTAACCTGTGATCGCAGAGGAGCGACTCAGTTTAACACAGTCACGTCATAACCTCATAACAGGTACACAGTCACCCAGCCCCGGTGCAAACGACGTGCAAAACATGGTGATGGTGACAAAGATGAGAGAGAAAGAGAGAGAGAGAGAGAGGGAGGGGAGGAGAAAGCAAGAAAGCTACAACTCTTACTCAAGGCCCTACTATCATGCACATGCAAAGCCAGGTGATTGTTACAGCTTCGTCATAGCCGTGAATCTCCAGGCAATGTGTAAATCACCAGTGCTTCAGGTACAGGGAGTGGGAAAGGGAGCACAGTTTCACTCACATGGCCACCGATACATCTACAGCTGAGGCACACCCGAGGAGGCTCAACACTACGGTTATGCTTGTGGGAAACCAAACAGAATGTCTTGTATGTAGGATGCAGCAGGCAGGTTATGGTTGTGGCCAGCAGGGGGCACTCACCTCTCCTCTTCAGAGACTCCGCTATCAGGGCCGAGATGTGAATGTAGCACATGGCAGCCTAAAACAAACACAAGTGAAACGTCTTCCTTTTGTTTCAGTTGTTTATGTTATGAATTACGGTATACACATTTTTGTCAAGACTCAGTATACCTGCGGCAGGTGATTATTGCTATACTTTCACCTGGCTCAGGTACAGGGGTGGAAAGTAACGAATTACATTTACTCACGTTGCTGTAATTGAGTACTTTTTATGAGTAATTTGTAATTTTCTGAGTAGTTATTGAAATATGTAATTTTTACTTTTACTCGAGTAAATTTTTACCTAAGTCGTTTTACTTTGTTACATTTGAACCCTCTCACGTTACTGAGTAAAAAAGTATTGATGGTGAAAAATCAAATGCAGGCAGAAATTTAAACTTCTGAGTCCCGGAACTGAAAGTCAATTGCGTTGTCAGGGCTGGTTCGGCTGCCGCTCCTCCTAACAACACTAGAGGCACCCGAGTCAGTCCTAGACTTTAGCTGTCTCTATGGCTTCATAACAAAGCTTAGTGAAACGGATCACTGCTGAATCGTTTTGGCTCGCCTTCACGTCCTCAGCCCTTTCTCTGTGATCTCTGGTTGCGTTTCTTTTGTTTAGGTGTCTCGCCACCTTATTCTCTCTCTCGCTCTCTCTCATCTTTCTTGCTTTTCTACTACTTATTCAAGTAACTATCTCCTGCGCTGCTTACTAGCCTACCTCAAGTTTTCCTCCTTCTTTATCTCTTCCTGTCCGTTCTTCGTTTATTTTGGGAAGGGTTTTTGTTTCGTCGCGGCGTTCTGCCTGCTGCCAGTTACTTCCCCTGGTGCCCTAAGTTTTGTGTCGTCGCATTGAGTTTTCCCCGCATCGTTTCTGTTGCATTTTTCTCCCGTGTGTTTTGCGGTCGAGTTTTTTTTCTATGTGTTGAGATTATTCTGCGTCTCGTGTAAATGCTTTGCATTTTGTCGGCACTCGGGTCTACTACTCTCTTGGTTTTGACGAGGTGTGTACTTGTTGGTACACCTGACGTTACATGCGTGGCCTTGCCTTGCCTTGCACACTTCCATTGTCTCATAATCAGGTCGTAATCCGGTAAAGATTGTTCTATCTTTAAATCTTCGATCTATCAGGATCTGTGGGATCCTGTGGACATTTTATTGTGAAAAGTGGAGTCCTGTGGGCACTGTATTTTGAATAGATCCTGTGAGCGTTTTAAGTAGTGGAATCCTGTGCGCATTTTGTTTTATTTTGAGATGTGGGATCCTGTGGGCATTTTATTGTGAATAGTGGGATCCTGTGGGCACTTACTTTTAAATTGTGGGATCCTATGAGCATTTTTTTTTTTTTTTTTGAGGTGAGATCCTGTGGGCATTTTATATTGTTTTATTGTGAGTAGTGGAATCCTTTTGCATTTTAGTTTGATTTGTGGTATCTTGTGGGTATTTAATTTTGTGTGCATTTTGTTTTTTGAATAATTTGTCATTTAAATTTCTGTATTCTTATCATAGTGTTGTCCATTGGACAATAGGAATGAAAATTGTTTGCACTTTATGATACAGGTTGTGATTGTCCTTGTGCTGTGAGGAAGTATGTTCCTGAGCCCAGCTGATCTTTTGCAAGTGTGGATGTGC
>NC_135229.1:10468839-10501339 GCF_052324685.1 Brachyhypopomus gauderio
TTCCCACACAGGCCAGACTCTGTTAACAATGACGGGGTGTGAGAGTATTAGCTGATTTATTATAAAAGGGGTTCATGGCCACACAAGAAGGATCACAGAGAGCCACAGAGACACACAGAGCAGCTTAAGGGAGACGGCCATGCTGGTTACAGACAAAATGGCTGCCACACCGTGTCACATGACAACAATGCAAATGTACCGTCACTGTGTCACACCATGGGGACAGCTGTCGTGAAGAGCTAAGACGTCTTTACACAGGACAAATGATGTCTGCATGTGTGTGTATATATACATGTGAACCCAGATATTGTGACATGTCATTATTTATCTTGTGTTGTCAAAATTAAAGTTAAATTGGACTGACATTTCCAGTTATTGTACAATGGGTGAACCTGACTGAGGCATGACTAGAGTTTCTATTTGCTTATTCCATTTAGCTGGTTCTCCTACAAAGCACCGACATTAGCTGCAAACTATGTTTGCTACCTTTATTATGTCCAGTCCTTACTTTACAAAACCACAGCCTTATGGGAAATGTAGTCCTGGGGGGTGTTTACCATTGGGGCAGCAGCCCTGAGGACTGGGAGGAAGCATTCGAGCCCTTCAGAGTGCCAGTGCCCTGCGTGGCCTGAGCCAGCTTAACAGCGGCCGCTAACTTCCTGTGCACAGTGACCCAATCACAGCAGAGGTTAAAGGGCACCATCGTCATCCTCACACTCCTCATTACACTGGAAGCAGTTGGACGGGGCCTAGCGGGAAGCTAAGTGTGAACGACAGTGTGTTAGTCCAGCATAAGACTGTTAGTAAGAGAACAAGGGGTGTGTGTGTGTGTGTGTGTGTGTGTGTGTGTGTGTGTGTGTGTGTGTGTGTGTGTGTGTGTGTGTGTGTGTGTGTTAAATAAAGATCTGGATGAGTGGAATGGAGCAGAAGACATTCACCTAAAGATGAGGACAGGAGAAGCCATGAAAAACACACTTGTAAACACAAACACACACATGCACACGCACATGTATTCACACAAATATACAAAAACACATGCAAATACCTACACACACACACACACACACACACACACACACACACACACACACACACACACACACACACACACACACACACACAGAGGCGTATGTTTACATGAACATCAAAAGTAATTATACATTATAAAAATACACATAACATTCTATGAACTTATTCAGTATTGCCAGTCATTGTAAACAACGCAGTTTAACAGTACAGGCTACACAGAAATATATCACACCAATGTTAATGCATGACTCTGTATAATAATAATAATAATAATAATAATAATTTCTTTATTTTTATAGAGCACCTTTCATACATACATGCAACTCAAAGTGCATGTATGACAAAGTATTACAACATTTTATCAAAGAAAACTGATCTGGAAATATTCATCCAACACAAGGTGCAGAACACAGGAGACATGAACCAGGAGACATGAACTAAGAGTCATGAATCAGGAGTCATGAACCACGAGTCATGAATCAGGAGTCATGAATCAGGAGTCATGAACCACGAGTCATGAATCAGGAGTCATGAATCAGGAGTCATGAACCACGAGTCATGAATCAGGAGTCATGAATCAGGAGTCATGAACCACGAGTCATGAACAAAAAGTCATGAACCAGGAGTCATGAACCAGACGTCATGAACCAAGAGTCATGAATCAGGAGTCATGAACCAGTAGTCATGAACCAAGAGTCATGAACCAGGAGTCATGAACCAGGAGTCATGAACCAGGAGTCATGAACCAGGAGTCATGAATCAGGAGTCATGAACCAGCGGACAGTGTAGGGGTGGCACTGTATTCATCACATTTGCTCACCCATGAAAGAGAAAATGGAAAAGCAACAGAGCAGAGAAAGAGAAATATAGAGAGAGAGAGATAGAAAGAGAGAGATGGAGTGAGAGAGAGAGAGAGAGAGAGAGATAGAAAGAGAGAGGGGTGTAGAAATAAAGAGATTGTGTAATAAAGCACCATAAACATGGAATGAATGAAATGAGAAAGACATTAATGCACCATAAACAGAGGAGAGAACAGAGAGAACAGAGGAATGATTGCCCCCTTAGGCTTGATGGCAACACACACACACACACACACTCACACACACACACACACACACACACACACACACACACAAGAAGACTATGTATGCAATAGGTGTTTTTCCTGATAAACCTAATTCACTAAGTCTGTGTGTATTAGATGTGTATCAGCTGTGTGAGTGTTAGCTGTGTATTTATTAGCTAAGTGTGTGTTGTGTGTTGGTGTTCATGTGTTCATCCAGCTCCTCATTATATTACAATGACTTCAAGTTGAACACATCACTGGACGAATCCCCCCCCCCCCACTCTCTTTCCCTCTCTCTCTCGCACACACACACACACACACACACACACACACACACATACACACACACACACACCTACACATATACACGCACACACACACACATACATACACACACGCACGCCGCACACACACACAAACACACACACACACACACACACACACACACACACACACACTCACCTGGCAATGTGGCGCTTTCCTAGGAATCTGAAGTGCTGTAGACACAGTCTGTGAGACACAAACAGAGATTAGAGAGGCAGATTAGAGAGGCAGATTAGAGCAGTAATCCTTAAAAACACAGACATAGCTCTGTCTAAACACACACTTCATACTGTCCTCAGTGTAGACTAATCTTCTCTCTTCCACCCAACCAATATGACTATACACATCCACTGACACTTTACCACTCTATCCATCCACCCACCCATCCACCCATCCACCCATCCATCCATCCACTCTGCCAGCCACCCCTGCAGGGTTAATGAGACTCACTCTAGTATGTTGAAGAAGTCTGATATCTCCTGATGAATGGCTCTGTGCCAGTATGCAACCATGACGTCTGGAATACAAACCCCACAATGTCCCAGGTTAACAGGTTAGTGCTGGTATCAAATCAGGAGCAAAGCACTAACACACACAGGTTAGAAAAGCGTCTACTGTAGAGAATTCTCCTAATATGTGATATGGTCTGCATTATATGCACCTGTGTGTGTATGTGTGTGAGTGTGTGTGTGTGTGTGTGTGTGTGTGTGTGTGCGTGCGTGCATATGTGTGTGTGCATGTATGTGCATGTGTGTGTGCATGTGTGTCTGTGTGTGTGTGTGTGTGTGTGTGTGTGCTCATGTGTATGCGTGCATGTGTGTGTGCATTTATGTGCATGTGTGTGTGTGTGTGTGTGTGCGTGCATGTATGTGCATGTGTGTGTGTGCATGCGTGCGTGTGTGTGCTCATGTGTGTGCGTGCATGTGTGTGTGCATTTATGTGCATATGTGTGTGTGCATGTGTGTGCACGCATGCACGTGTGTGTGTCTGTTCTGGTCGCTCACCCTCTGATATGGTCTTCATAATGTGCAGGAAACACATCAAAAGGCCTCGTGTCTCTGCTTGGTCCAGTTTGTCGAAGCGCGACCCAAACCCGATCAGAGACTGCGGCCTGGCGAACTACACACAGGTGTGACACTCTCGCTCAGCACACATTCACACCCTCACCACTCACATCACTGATGCGTGTGTCGTTGTGTGTGTACGCGTCTCACCTTCTCACACACGTCCATCTTCTCGCTGTTGCGGTCGCCGTTGCTGGGGTTGGACTCCACGCTGATGAGAGAGCCGCGCGAGTCGGTGTTGTTCGCTGTGGGCAAAGCCAACGACGAAAACACTAAAACAAACGAGAACCAGAAGACGAAACCAGAGATCACGTGCTCAGCTTACACACACACACACACACACACACACACACACACACACACACACACACACACACACACACACACACACACACACACACACACACACACACACACAATCACACACACACACACATACACAGATACAGAGACACATACCTGCAATAGAATTGAGCACTTCCTTGGAGAAAGAAGCATCCACAGAGTTGCCAGGCCGACTGGGGTGTGTGTTATGAGCTGCCAGGGCCCCCCCCACACTAAGGTCATCTCTGGATCCCTGCACACAGCAGCACATCAACACCCTGAAGGTTTGCTAAAGACCTTCCTAGTTGGTAAGAAAAAAAAACAGAAGCATCTTCGCCAGGGCTTTTATACGAACAGGGCAGATTTTCTGTGTCTTTTAGAATGACTAAGTTGATTATTCCAGGCGAGGTGAACTGTGCTACACCACCGACATGCTGCTGATGTGGTCCAAAAACAGCCCGGTCTGCTCGAGACCAGAGTCATGGTTCTGAGAGCAGCCTGGAAACCGCAGAAACCAGCAGGAAACACTGTTTTCCTGCTTTCCAAATGAACCCCTGCTACAGTCCAGATGACCAGCAAGAGTGTTCTAATGTCCAGGAAGAGTGTTCTAATGTCCAACAAGAGTGTTCTAATGTCCAGGAAGAGTGTTCTAATGTCCAACAAGAGTGTTCTAATGTCCAACAAGAGTGTTCTAATGTCCAACAAGAGTGTTCTAATGTCCAGGAAGAGTGTTCTAATGTCCAACAAGAGTGTTCTAAAGTCCAGGAAGAGTGTTCTAATGTCCAGGAAGAGTACACCTGACTGCTCTAATCAATGTTTACACCAGTCCACCCCTCCTATACCTCCATTGTGTGTGTGTGTGTGTGTGTGTGTGTGTGTGTGTGTGTGCGTTGCGCGTGTGTGTGCGTTGCGTGTGTGTGTATGTATGTACGTCTGTGTGTGTGTGTGTGTGTGCGCGTTGCGTGTGTGTGTATGTATGTATGTATGTCTGTGTGTGTATCTCTGTATGTGTGTGTGTGTGTGTGTGTGTGTGTGTGTGTGTGTGTGTGTGTGTGTGTGTTTGGGATGGAGTGTGTGTGAGTTTACCTGGTCACTGGAGGTCAGGCATATGGGGAAGAGGTCTCTAAGGAAGAAACGTGGCATATTGTCGAGGATGAGACCATACAGGGGCAGATACAGAGAGGCAATCCTCGCCTGCTTCTCCTACACACACACACACACACACGCACACACAAAATGTACAGTACAGGCAGTTTTAAAGCAGACAAAAAGTACACCATGGTAAACACATCCACAAGTGTAGGCACACACACACACACACACACACACACACACACACACACACACACACACACAAAATCATGGAGTTGACATTGGCTTAGCTCCCACCTCAGCACCCATTCTTCACACACACGCACGCACGCACACACACACACACACACACACACACACACACACACACACACACACACACACACACACACACACAGACTGTCATGGGCCACTTGGACCATGACACATATCCTAGTCTCTACACATGGGTGGAGACACTAGACTGTAATTGTTTCCCGCTGTGCTCTCCTCTCCAGTGAAGTGCCATGGCCTCACACACACACACACACACACACACACACACACACACACACACACACACACTCATTCTAACAATGGCTCCTTGTCCTAAATGAAAACATTTTATTATTTCAGTATTTCTTATTATTCCAAGAAGGGAAGAGTGTCACTAATAATCTCATCTTAATCTCATCCAGTCTACAGGAACTCTGCTGATGGGCTTCCTGAACCAAACCTGCAGACCAAGATCAGATGTGGGCCCATAATCTGCTTACTGGCCAACACACACCCTTCACACTTGTGAGTGTACTGTACGGTGAACACATTTCACACCCTGATAAAACACACACCCTTCACACTCGTGAGTGTGCTGTACGGTGAACACATTTCACACCCTGATAAAACACACACCCTTCACACTCGTGAGTGTACTGTACGGTGAACACATTTCACACCCTGATAAAACACACACCCTTCACACTCGTGAGTGTACTGTACGGTGAACACATTTCACACCCTGATAAAACACACACCCTTCACACTCGTGAGTGTACTGTACGGTGAACACATTTCACATTGTATGGTGATAATGTTTTACACCTTGTTCGTTCTCCAGATGCGTGGGCCATGACTGTGTTGGGCAGGGGTGTGGCGGGAGGGCGGGCCACTGGGAGGGGCTTACCTGGACGGCGTAGCGGGGGTCGAGTGAGTGCTTGGCCATCAGCGCCTTCAGGCTGGCCAGCGCCACGTGTCTGATGTCCTGCTCGTCCTGCAGTGCCAAGCCCAGCTCACGCAACAGCATGCCCGGCAGGAAATGCTTCCTACAAAACTCGCCCGTCAGGCTGTACTCCGGCATGTCCACTAGGGGGCGGTGGAGAGCATTTATAGAGATAGAGGGAGAGACGGAGAGGCACATGGAGATTGAGAGACGAGGAGCTGGGGTGATTTGCAGTACACAGGACATGCAGGACAGACGGAGGGTGAACGTCGTGAGGACATGAATGTCCCTGGGCTTTTATGGACCTTGATGAGGTGAGTGTGAGGACAGCACGTCCCCAGCAGGAACTGAGTGTGTGACACCGGTGGAGAGAACAGTGACAAGCTTAATGTAACCGTGACAGAATACTGTGTAATGGAGACACTAAAGACTGAAAAATACTAAGTACTGAATTACTGAATAAGGCTGAATACTGAATATAATTGTGTAATGAATAATTACCGTGGGCAATCTGTGTTTCCGGTGAAGCCTTATCTGATATGAACACAAATGAAGCACAGAGCGTTAATGAGATGGAGTTTATGCTAATGAGGACTCAGACAAGACCAGTGAGGATGGAGAGAGGTGTGGCCTTGGCGCAGGCTGACCTGTGATTCGTGCAGAGGGAATGGGCAGACTCAGAGGGATGTAGTGCTCGTGGTTGCACACCTCCCTCAGGAACTCGAACTTGAACTCGCACAGCATCTGCCGACACGGAGAAACGTCGGTCACGGCCCTGTTCCTCACCGCTCTACAGCTCACTAACACACCTACGGCAGGGCTGGCGTCCACGTTACGCATTTACACGACAGAGTTATGGAGTAGCTATTTATAAGAGAGACCGCGAGACCGAGGGGGAGACAGAGAGAGGGGGGTGTGATGTGGGTTGGGCTAGCGTGTGAGTGACAGAAGGGGGTGTGGCCTCGGTTGGTTTAGTGTGTGAGTAACATAAGAGGGTGTGACATGGGTGTGAGTGACAGATGGGGGTGTGGCCTGGGTTGGGCTAGTGTGTGAGTGACAGAAGGGGGTGTGGCCTGGGTTGGGTTAGTGTGTTACTGACAGAAGGGGGTGTGGCCTCGGTTGGGTTAGCGTGTGACTGACAGAAGGGGGTGTGGCCTGGGTTGGGTTAGTGTGTGACTGACAGAAGGGGGTGTGGCCTGGGTTGGGTTAGCGTGTGATTGACAGAAGGGGATGTGGCTCTTCAGTACCTTATTGTCACTAGCAGCGATCATGTTGATGTAGTTGCTGATGAGTTTGAAGGTGAATCCTCGGTCCATCAGAGTGAAACAGCGCTAGAAAAAACCCAAAGTGTCAGACTCTCTGTGACTGCTGGGTGCTTCTAGACCACTAGACCATGTATCCAGCATGCACAGAACCCAAGGTAGTGTCATCACTTCTCCAGATGCCACCGTGGCCGTCAGGATGCCGCAAACTCTCCCTGGACGCTGTTGGCGGTGGTGGCTGTGGTCAGGGCTCCGTGGGGACTCACCTTGACGAAGGCGGCCACGGCCTGGTTGGCCACACGTGTCTCCTCCAGCTGCTCTTTGCTTTTCCAGTAGATGTGATCCGACACCGTCATGATCAGAGTCTCCACGTGACTCTGGAAGGTTCCTGGAAAACGCTGCGTCCTAGGAACCTGACCATCACATACACATGCGTTCACACAAGAACATACACACACACACACACACGTTCACGCACACACACATTCGCATGTGCACACATAAACACAGACACACATCCACACACGCACGCACGTTCGCAGTGGTCAGATTTCAATACAGTGGCCTTTTCACTGTGTTTGGCATTTTGGAGAGATAAGGTTGTCAGGTCAGAGGGTTGAAGGCCATAACACTACCTTCAGCTTCTCAGAATCCATCAGGTACTGCGCCATAGACTTCAGTATGATCTCGAAAAAGAACCAAGAGAACTGAGGAGAGAAGACAAGAGACGAGACGAGACGAGACGAGACCAGAAGAGAAGAAGTCAGAGAAGGTCAGAGGTTATCTGATCCACATAAACAGGCTTCACGGTCGCGGTGGAGCGTGTGAAGGTCATTGGAGCGCGTGAAGATCAGTGGAGCTTTGGGCCTGACCTTCAAGATGCTCTTCACCGCCGACAGGTCGTTGCTCTTCAGCTCTGAGTTCATGCCCTTGGCCAACTCCTCGTGGACGGTCCGGAACCCATGGGCTTCCGCCTTAAACACAAACTGTTTAAACACACACACACACACACACACACACACACACACATTTTGTAAACATAAAAATCTGTTGAAATTAAACTGTAAATGACAATGAGAAGTCCTTTAATAGATGTTTAGGATCTGGGTGGTCTGTTAGGATGTGAGAATTCCAGGGTGACATCATCATTCTTGTGTGTATGACATCACTCTGTGTGCACGGTAGCAGCCGCATCTCACGAACACACAACAGAGCAAAGTAACACTGATGTGAAAATATACAACTGCTCTGTCTCTCCCTGTCTGCCTCTCTCAACAACCCACACACACACACACACACCCACACACACACACACACACACACACACACACACACACACACACACACACACACACACACACACACATATTGATGCAGGATGTGGCTGTTCTAGACAGCTGCTTTTGTTTTCTTTGTTATGTCCCTGTATATTCTCTGTAATAACCCTATAGATTCTCTCTAGTTTTCTCTCTCTTTTTCTCTCTATATAATAATCCCTCTCTCTCTAGTTGTCTCTATCTCTAGTTCTCTCTCTAGTTTTCTCTCTCTTTCTCTCTATTGCTCTCTATCTGTCTCTCTGTCACTTGCCTCTTTTCTTTTTCTGGGAATTATTATTTTTTTGCACCTGTTAACCTTATTCAACCAATCCCTACACACACACACACACACACACACACACACACACACACACACACACACACACACACACACACACGCACACACACTCACACACACACACACACACTGCACTAAACCAATGCAGTCCACAGGCCAAAAACCTCTCAACTGGCTAGCCATCCAGACAACATACCAATCAGTTGCCATGGTAACCCTGTCTCTGTTATACCACCCTCAGTTTCTCCTGTTTTCCCTTTACCTCTCTCCTCTCTCCTCTCTCCTCTCTCCACCTCTACCTCTTGCTGCTGAACATAAATAATGATAAATAATGATAGTGAAAGTCATACAATTAACAATGGCAAATGATACATTTTACAGTTTTACAATAAATGACTGTGACTGAATACTGAATAGCAGTAAATATATTAACATGATATATATATCACAGAGGTGTGTCCTAGAGTAGAATGTCTTACTCACTGTCTCTCACGTACACTAGCCCTTCCCTCCCTCCGTCTCTCTATCCCCCTCTCATCTCTCTCTCTCTGTCTCTCTGAAGATTACTTCCTCAGTGATTCGACCAGGAACATGAAGCAGGCCTGTTATGTCCCCTCAGTTACCTTCTCATCTCCGTTAAAGACATCCTGGACATTGTCGTCTTGTGTATGTGTGTACGTGTGTGTCACTTACAAGCGTGTGTAACAAGGGCACTAGGAAAAGAGGACTAGTGTTGTGGCCCAGAGCTGGCAAAGGGGTTAGGGTCACACACTCGGGTTAGGGTCACACACTAGGGTTAGGGTCACACACTAGGGTAAGGGTTAGGGTCACACACTATGGTTAGTGTTAGGGTCACACACTAGGGTTAGGGTTAGGGTCACACACTAGGGTTAGGGTTAGGGTCACACACTAGGGTTAGGGTCACACACTAGGGTAAGGGTTAGGGTCACACACTAGGGTTAGGGTTAGGGTCACACACTAGGTTTAGGGTTAGGGTCACACACTAGGGTTAGGGTCACACACTAGGGTAAGGGTTAGGGTCACACACTAGGGTAAGGGTTAGGGTCACACGCTAGGGTTAGGGTTAGGGTCACACACTAGGTTATGGGTTAGGGTCACACCTTTATATACGAGTGCAAATAGTGGTCCAGGTTTTCTTCATGGCACTTGGCAAGGATGTGAACCAGCACCCTGCAGAGAAGACACAGGAAGAAGTGTTTGACACACAGCATGTCAGATGCCCGTTTATCAGACTGGGAAAATCAAAATACTCTACAATGTCTGTAAGGTGAAATCCTGTTTCTGCTTTGCAACCACTTGGTGATGAAAATCTGCAGATAATTTAGAGATAATCTAGAGATCTAATCTTTTCAAAGTTTCTTGATACATTCTTACTTGATAGTTCCTTCATTATGCTCCTTGTGGTTTCTCCTAAACAACATCATACCTGGTGGTGGTAGTGGTGACCTCGTCTGTGTCATTCTGGGTCAGGACCTTGAACAGCTGATTAAAGAGGACTGGCAGGAAACGTATTATCACATGGTTCCTCTCCATACTAAGGAGGCCCTGAAGGGACAAAGGCAGCACAGTTGGGGGTCAGGCTATGTGAGGGAAAATTGTCTCTGTGGAAGGTGAAATTAGATATTAAACATTAGATATTCCTAACAAGAGTACAGTCATTGAACTACAGCTTTAAAGGCAGTATCCTATTTCTAGTTCTATTTCTGTTGGCATTAGTTAATAAGGTATTAATATGGTGGGTATTAGTTAGTATGGTGGTATTAGTTAATATGGTGGGTATTAGTATGGTTGTATTAGTTAGTATGGTTGTATTAGTATGGTGGTATTAGTTAGTATGGTGGTATTAGTATGGTGGTATTAGTTAATATGGTGGGTATTAGTATGGTTGTATTAGTATGGTGGTATTAGTTAATATGGTGGTCTTAGTTAGTATGGTGGTATTAGTATGGTGGTATTAGTTAATATGGTGGGTATTAGTTAGTATGGTGGTATTAGTATGGTGGTATTAGTTAATATGGTGGGTATTAGTATGGTTGTATTAGTATGGTGGTATTAGTTAATATGGTGGTATTAGTTAGTATGGTGGTATTAGTATGGTGGTATTAGTTAATATGGTGGGTATTAGTTAGTATGGTGGTATTAGTATGGTGGTATTAGTTAATATTGTGGGTATTAGTTAGTATGGTGGTATTAGTTAATATGGTGGTATTAGTTAGTATGGTGGTATTAGTTAATATGGCGGTATTAGTTAGTATGGTGGTATTAGTATGGTGGTATTAGTTAATATTGTGGGTATTAGTTAGTATGGTGGTATTAGTTAATATGGTGGTATTAGTTAGTATGGTGGTATTAGTTAATATGGCGGTATTAGTTAGTATGGTGGTATTAGTATGGTGGTATTAGTTAATATTGTGGGTATTAGTTAGTATGGTGGTATTAGTATGGTGGTATTAGTTAATATTGTGGGTATTAGTTAGTATGGTGGTATTAGTTAATACGCTCTTGTTGTAAACCTTTAGGCAGTTCAGGAAGTTCAAGGTAGGTGGTAGGGAGGGATCTTCCTCGCGTGATAGTGAGAGGTCTGCCTCGCGTTTCTGGCACTGTTGGAAGAACCGATTCAGATGGGGGTCCTGCAAAAGACCACACAACATTCACATTGATGCCATATAACTCCATATAACTCCATATAACTCCATATAGCCCCAAATAACTCCATCTAACTCCATATAACGCTAACAAGGGCTTCATGTTCTTACCTGAGTGTACACCGTGGACAGTACAGTGGTAGACACCTTGAAGATGGACTTCCCCCCATCCACCCACTTCACCTCTGACCCGTTCTGGTGAAAGAAGATCTCACCATTCAGCTGTACTGCTTTGCATATACTGTTTTGCATGTAGTGCTGATCCCAAATCTAATTTCTTGTGCTGCAGTGCCTGGATCAGGTCTAACGTCACCTTGGGACACCGGTACTGGGGGCTGTAATTTCAGGCGCCAAACACTGATGTAAAAAGCCTGACGGATCTTTTATGATTCATGTCTCTCTCTCAGAACTAGAGTCGTGCTTGAAAGTTACATGTTTAGACAACTGGCAATTTCATTTAGCACTGATTCCACTGTGGACACACAGTCCAATTGAAGTTAGTTGTGTTAGGACCTGAAATGTGCAACATCCAGTCATGTCCTGCCTGTCACTGCTTGAGAAGGTCTTCTCATCTCCTTGGATTTGTTTAGCTCACACCTTCTGGACTAGTGGCTTTCACAGCCATCTCAGAAGGTCTCCACTTCCTCCACATTCTTGGTTTCTTAACCTAGTCAACGTTGTGCCATCTGATCAAAAGTCTGATTACCTGAATCAGGTGAGAGACACTGTTCCAGATCCATCAGTAATTACACCCCTCCCTCTTTCTTTCTTTGCCCTCTTTCTATCTCACTCTCTGCTCTTTCTTTTGTACTATCCCACTCTTCCACTCCCTGCTCTCTCTCTCTTTCTCTCTCTCTCTTTCTCCCCTCTCACCTTATTGGATGAAGGCTCTTTAATCAGCAGGTACCCACTGGGTAGAGTGCAGGAGACAGGCACATTAAACTCCCCAGAGGCCAAACGTCCGTCCTTCAAGAGAGGTAACCATGCATAGCCCACTGTTTCACACACACACACACACACACACACACACACACACACACACACACACACACACACACACACACACACACACAGGTTAACTAATATTTGTTTTTTTTATTGGTTTCATCATCTGTTCTTAAGTTATTTGTTTGAGAGCCTCCAGCAGTACCTGGAGTTTCGAGAGCTTCTTTCTTCTTGGAGCTGGTCTTGGCGTTGATGTCACAGGTAACATGGAAAAACGAGAACAGCAGATGGTGTTTCTCTTGAAGCTGGATGGGAAGTTCAACCTTCACCTGGAGGCACAACGAATCACAACTCAGAGACCGTTTCAAAAGGAACATTTCAAAATCATCGTCGGCGTGAATGTTCATAGACTGGCAGGTGTCTATGGGTATGGACGGACCTCGTCATAAAAGTCTGGGTTCTGGGAGTGGTGCAGGACAGTGGAGCAGGCAGCTGAGGTGAAAACCGGACCTCCCGCCTTTCCGTAGATGCGCTATGGGAATAAAAATGGACACCCTACTGTGAATTTTGGGTAAGTTAGTGATGAAAATGTCATGTCAGAGCTGACAGACTGCGGTCATTACCTTAAGCGGTTTGGCGTGCTCGTCGTCAGAGTTACGGAACTCAACATAAACCGCAATATTCCGGGCCTGCGAGGAACAAATGACGTAAAAATCCAACGAAACTACCACACAGTTGAATCAAAATAAGGGGGCATGCCTGGTCCAGCCGGGACTATAGTAGCAGGATGGGGGTGTTTCTATAGTAACAGGATGGGGGTGTGTCTATAGTAACAAGATGGGGGTGTGTCTATAGTAGCAGGATGGGGTGTGTCTATAGTTGCAGGATGGGGGTGTGTCTATAGTAGCAAGATGGGGGTGTGTCTACAGTAGCAAGATGGGGGTGTGTCTCGTTAAAGTGTTTTATTTATTGAATTGTTTTGAATAGTTTGTTTGTGTCAATATATGTGTGTGTGTAATATTTTTTGTTAAATTAGCATGTGTAGAAAGTGTCACTATGTCAGTGATGAACAAAGCCACATTCTCTCAAGATGTGGTCACAGACCACACTGTGATATGACCAATTTGACAGTCAAAGCAGGTCTGATTTGGGGACTTGGCCATACCTTGGCAAAGCTCTTCTGGCTGTCATATTTCAGGTGTTTGGGGTAGACGTAGATGTGATTCTTGTAAACTCTGTAAGGTTGTGCGAATTTGGCAGAATCGTGCAGGAGCTCATCCACTTCCACTGTAGCTGCGTACAAACTGCAGTCTTCAAACGGCTTCAGGGGAACATATGAAGAAGTCACGCAATCTGAAAGCACGCACACCAGTTTGTTACACGACTGATCACACACCACCAAAACACCACAATGAACACCAGAGCTGTGTTTAAAGTAACACAATGCACAGGACGAGTGAGTATGATCACGTTTCCCCAAAACTGGGATATGTGGATATTTTATTAGCAGTTAGAATTAATGAGAACATTTTTTGCTAATAAACCAAACACATGATGCTAATGTTGATGTGTCTCTGGGCCTTACTGGGGTGTTCCATAGGTACACAATCCACCTGGATCTCCAGACTTCCTGGTATGGTCTGGAGTTTACTGGTCTTCTCCGCTCTGCAGGAATAAATCAAACATTTCAGCCATACATTAGCAATGGGCGGGGCACTAATGTTATGTGAAATGTGATTGGTTAAATGCTCCTGTACCTCCTGAACTCAGAGATGAGTTTGAGAAGGTCCTCGGTGGAGATCTTGTTGCTCTCTTGCTTGAACAGTGGAGAGAACCGCGACTCGCGATCCACTGTACCCTGGTTATCTTTAAACACAGATCTGAAAACACAATGAAAATGTGGTTCAGGGGGGTAGAAACTGGCTCTCTCGTTCCCCAGGACAACAGAAAATGTGCTGAGCTTACATACTCTCATGCTGAGTCGTGATAACTACTGCCAGCAGCAGCTATTCCTGACCAAAATGTGGCGGTGAGTTTTATGGTGGTGGACGGTGCTTCCGAGGAGTCTACTCACCTCACAGACCAAGCAAAAGGCATGCGGTACTTTCCCAGTTTGCTGCAAAACTGTTTGTTGGATTTCAGGATCTTCTGAACTGTCTAAAAAAAGTCACATAAAAAAACCATAAGACTGGACATCAAAGGAAAGACTGGTGTTTATAAAGTGAAAAAAAAAAGTTGGCCAGGAAACTCCTGTCTTTCGTGTTGACCCAGATAACGTGTGGGCTTAAATCAAAGCAAGGTGTCTAAACGTTTGGCTGACTGTAGTGAAGACTGTGGTATCTATTTAGACTAGTCATATTCAAGCCAGGGTTAAATATCCCAGTTTCCACTAAGGGGGGTTGTGGGTTGTTATGGGGGCCCATTCTAAAACCACCTGTGAATGATGAAGTACTTCAAATGTGATTTTACAAGATAGTCCTTCTGGAACCTTCTGGGCCTCTGCTTTCAGTAGTAAGGAGACCTCTGTTCTGATCCACAGACAGAAAACCGCAGAGCGAACATTGCAAGCACGTCATACGACACTTCTGTTCAGCTCTGGCTTACACTGGAAAATTCATCACATGGTTCGAACAAATCTTTCATCAAAAGGGAAAGGGCTGAGGGGCTGAAGTGTTGGTGTGAGACGGAGCACCACCAGCTGTCTACACTCACACTGCCATTTGAAGAACTCCTTAAACAACAGCTAGCAGAGATATATTAGCATGCCTTTGCATAACACTAATCAGTCTAAATAAGAAACCATTCATAACCATAATTAACATATCTTAGTTAAGTAAACAATCGGTCTGACAGTGATTAGGTGTGCTACTTCAGATTAGATGTACATCTTATGATCTGGCAAAAGAAGAGGAAGAGTAGAGTGTGGTGTAAGATGTGATATAAGATGTAATATAAGATGTAATATAAGGAGATGTGATGTAAGAGGTGATGTAAGAGGTGATGTCAGGACATGTGATGTAAAGAGAGGGAAAGTAACCTTTATGTTATCTGTGTTCTTTATGTAGGGTTCCGTCCCACTGGCAATGTTTCCCATTAGAACCTTCTCAATCCGTGCCAACATGATAATATCTGTGTGAGGGTTTGTGATGGAGAAGATAGCCTGTATAAGCAAACACACACACACACACACATACACACACACACCACCCATGCAGGCACAGAAGGTAATATCAGTAATTGCAAGATAAACAGTCACAGTATTTCCTGTGTCTGCAGCAACACAGTCATCACCCCAGTAGGTGAACTCTCATCAGCTTGGTCACGTGACCTCTCACCTGCTTGGTCACGTGACCTCTCACCTGCTTGGGGAAGCCCAGCCAGTTCTGCAGGTCCGGACTGAGCTCACAGTCTTTACTGCTCTTCTCCGTCGAGGGCTTCAGGCCGTTCTCCTGTGGACCCGTCTGGCCTGCAGGCGACCCCTGACCTGACCCTTGACCTGAGCCTGAACCGCTCAGCATCTTCCTCACGGCCTCGTGGTTGAGGTCCACGTGAAAGTCGGCCGACACCTTCCGACACTCTCTCATATCCAGCAGCGCCACGGTTATGAAGAAAGGCTCAATCTGAACAGAGACAGTAATGGTGTAGTGATTACAGAAAGGGTTATAATCCCACTGGGATTAGCATAATCTTCATAGCTGTCTATTTCATTGGAGGATGCTTTGTGAGGGGATCTAATTGGACAGAGTTCATCAGTGAACAGATTAAGAGGTTAAGACATTGCATATATTATATATTTACAATGTGTGTGTGGTCTGAGTCTGTTTGTGTGTAGGTGTGTGTGTGTGCACGTGTGTGTGTGCTCAGCTCACATTAGTGATAGGCTCCGTGTCAGACTCGTTCACACAGCCCTGCAGTGTGAGGTTTAAGGACTGGCAATAGATCATCAGCCTTTTGCCCAGACTCTCCTCAAAGGGACGGACGAGACGCGTGTCACCGTCTCCCCGCGGGCTCCGGAGAACCTACAACACATCCCACCGATCCTCAGGGTACACCCTCACACTGCGTCAGATTAACCACGTGAAGCACAGATTGCACTCACAGTCACAGACCTAGGTTTAGACTAGATTACATGTAAGGACACATCTCGAGAGGACTCTGTTTCTACGTGTGCAAGGGTCATTTTGGCACGTGTGGTGGTGGAGGTGTGCGTGAGACGTACAGGTGTGTCAGGATCCAGCGAGAACAGGTTGAGTCTCTCCTCCTGTCTTGCTGATTTCACCGTCTCCTCTGTTTCAGTGATATACTGACACACACACACACAGACAGCTTTTAAGAGGCGTGTTTCCATCGCAATGTCACCACGAGAGCTGTGAGACAGGAATGTTACCTTAGCTAATTCGGGATTGATTCCATTTTCTGTGGTTTCCTCATTTTCAGGGAGACAGACGTCATTCAAGGACAGATCAAAGCCGTCTGAAACATTGAATGATGGTGGAACAGTACGTATGTAACATTAAAAAGCAACCAGATTCATCACAGTGGCTTCAGAGTCATGGGCATCCTCACAAATGACATTCATGTGGAATGCTACTTTTTCTCTTAGAGCTGGTAAGGAAGCTATTGTGTAGTTCACATAAATCAAGTTGTGACACCAGTTTATACCAACCTGTCATCTCAGTCCCTGAAATGTTTACATTATTGAATAAACACTATTTCATTAATTATGTGGTGCCCAAAACTGCAGAATGCGTCACGTTTCCAAGGGTGTGTGTTCCTGCATTTGGTGGGTGTGTTTGTGGACTCACCGTGCTTGGTATCAGACAGGTCCGTGCTCCTGCGGTCCAGCACCGGGCCCTCGGGCGGGCTTATCTGCAGGATTCTGTTGAGCATGCCGATCCATTCCTCCATGTCCTGCTCACTCTCTGCTGCCAGGACGAAGTATGTCACGTCGTTCATCTTCAGCTCAAAAGCATGTTTCCTCAGACGATTATTCTGGGAGGACCAGGATGGAAAACAAAGTCCATTCAGAACACTACATACTGCATGCAGACCAGTCTGATCAGTATACTTGGACCAGTATTGGACCAGTGTTGGACCAGTGTTGTGTACCAACCTGAACGACCCCTGTGCATGAATCCAAAAATATGCAACCTTTTGGCTCTTTTGAGATCTTCTCATCTTTGTAAAAGTTCATGATGTAAGAGTTGTCAGTAAGCTGGGTGAGCTGGAAATATCTCCTCTTGAACGACTGCAAAGACACGATCACAGACAACAAATCAAATACATTGTGCCCTATAAGCAGTCATAGTGCTCTTATAAGAAGTCATTGTGCCTTATAAGAAGTCATTGTGCTGTTCAACTAAAGGTAAATTAACTAATTATCAGATTTTTTAAATGTTTTGATAAAAGTGGCACCCAGCTTCTGAATCTAGCCAGAAGTTCCGAGAGGTGACCAGTCTGTGGCTTTATATCCGAGTTACTGGTGTTTGTAGGAGCAACTGAAAAATCACAGCACACCGCACACAATAAAGAAGTCAGAGAGAACCTAAGGGCTCGTCACACGTGAGCGATTATCTAGGCCTTAACAGAATGGGAGGGGCCTAAAATGTCCAGTCTATACAATGTGGCTGGAGTCAGTCTGAATTTCTAAAGTGTGAGGGATGTGAGCCGTCTCGGCATTTGCACTGAAAATGATCCCTCAGACTTTGGAGACGTCTCACTGATATATCTCACGTGAGTTAACCTCAGATGCTGAACCTGAAGGCAGAGACCTGCTCTAACTGTAAGACTCTAGTATTAGTGTTAGCAGCTCATTACAAATGGCCCATTCCTAGTGTTGGCTGAGGTAAACATATCCATACAGATGATAGTTTATGACGAGAGAACACAAAGTTCTGAGCACACTAAATCGATTCATATGGACTGCATTATCTACTTATGAAGTCTTATGAGCATTTCCATGATGTGCTGTGATTTCCCAACTGTTTCTGCACATATCAATAACCATGCAGATACAAAAACACAGGATTGTTTCTGGTTAATGGACCACACCATTACAATAATGGTAATGGTAACATTATGCACTTTTCTGATGATGATGGTATAACTACAAGGTAGTTCTGGAAACCTAAAAATCAGAACCAAACCCATGATGTTGTATTGTAGAGTGTTACAACGATGACTTGATATAATCTGTAATGTGGATAAATTAATCATTTTGCTTTGACAAAAAGACTTAATCAGAAGTATTTTCTGTTCTTGTGCTCAGGCAGGGGCGTTCGGCAGGGTTAGCCGTGAGCTGCCTGGAGAACGCTTGTGCTTTCGTAGCAAAACATTTACTCTTTGCATTTACTCGCATGATTGGTGGAGCTTATCCAACACCTTATCCAATCATATTGCTCGTTTCCCCACATGACACGAGCTCCATGTGGGACAGGAATGAAAAGACGCTGTGTTACCTGTCGCCTGACCGTGGGTAAGATTTTGTCTTTCATATCCAGATCGACGTGACCGTATGAATGAGGGGCAGCTGATCCCAGATCAGTGGTTTGATTGGGTGATTAGCATGAGGAGCCCTGGCAGGCTCTCTTACCCGAACAGTGATGCTGTTGTTCACTGTGCTGTTGAAGTTGCCTTTGTAGAGCCATCCAGACTTGAAGACACCCATGCCCCCTCCACCACTACCTCCACCTCCGCCTCCTCCTTTGGACGACGACAGCGACGTTGTGTCCTGCGGAAAAGAAAGCTGTGAGCGCTTCAAACGGGTCCTTTGTAGGAGGAGCACTCGCACCGTGGCTCGGAGCCAAAACAGAGGGGTTCCCCCCCCCCCCCGGGGGATGAGGAGCTGACTGCAAGCTCTCTCAGGAGAAAGGCGGTGGTTTTAGTCAGGCCCTGGGCACGGTTTCTCCTGGAGCGCGTGTTACATGCTTTTCCAAGTTCTGGGAAAGCGGTTCAGAAGTGTGCCGACAGCAGGCCGTCGTGTGCCTGGCGTGTGGATCCAGAACTGACCTCATCCTTATCAACATCTTCATGGTCAATCTCAAAAGAGTGGGAGGGCAGCTTCTGAGCCTTATACGTTTTTCTGTAGTAGAGGGAAGGGGGGAAAAAGAGGGAGAAAAATAAAGAATGAAATAATTAGACTAAGAGACCAGCACCAGAGAGACCAATACAGGAGAGACCAGCACCAGAGATACTGAGGTGTGTTCTGTTGAAGACAGAGTTCATGTGTTCATCAGTGCTGAAACCAACCACTCTAAATCCTTCTCTTTGATTCCTCCTCTCTAATTTCTTCTTCCCACACAGGACTGAATAGCTGACAAATTGACAGGATGTGACCTCATTTGACCTCTCCAGGCTCCCTGTGGCTGGCCCATCCATTAAGAGGGAGCAGGCAAGACTACATTTCCCAGACTTCTCATCATCGTACTACCATGTGATGACAATAAGCAACACATGGAGGACTAGGCCGCACAGATGCGAATCTCTTCCCCATCAAATATTATTTCTATGGTACAGTTACAAGTGGAGAATTGCTTTTTCCAGTAATATTAGTATTTCGTTGTGATAGTGACTCTCAAGAATATAACAAAGTCATCTTTTAAGGGCATACTGTGACAACACAAATGAATATATATATATATATATATATATATATATATATATATATATATATATATATATATATATATATATATATATATATATATATATATATATTCATTTGTGTTGTCACAATATATATATATATACTCACACACACACACACACACACACACACACACACACACACACACACACACACACACTGATACACTTGACGTGAGGGGGGGTGGGGGTCTTGGTTACTGTGTGGGGCCCTGCGCTGCTTAGTGAACATATAGGGTGTGGCAGCCTAATGACCTGTGTGTGTTTCACATTATGTGGCAGTAAAGTTTTAATGGCGGCTTCACTGCCTCACACATGGTCCATTCTGACAGGACCCCACATTTAGATGCCTTACACACTGCCTGCTTGAGTGCACTCAAGAGCAAGGGCTCTTTGTGTCCATGGTGCTGGAGACACCATGGCTATCCAGTATCCACCGCACAAATCCATCCACACACACACACGCACGCACGCACGCACGCACACACACGCGCACGCACGCACGCACACACAGGCAAGGCAGGCAGGCAATCCCTCTGGCATGGACCTCACACAAAAGAGAACTGTAAAAGGACCGTCATGTAGCAACATGTGCACAGGCCTGGGCTTTATTTCAGTCCGTCAGCACAGAAGTGGTCAGCAGTGGCTCCAAGGAGGCGGGACATGTGGGAATTGAGGATGTGGCCTACGTGTGAAAGGGCATGTGAACAGAACCTGATTGGACAAAGTGACTTAAGACTTAAGAGGAAGGCTTCCTGCCCGATACGAGAGTGTAAGAGTGTACATTTCTGCTGCAGAAAGACCAGCAGCAGAAATGTAAAAACATATCAAATATAACAAGCAGGCAATGATTCTTATCAGTGCTAAATGAGGGTGGAATGAAACCATTCACCTGGGAAACATGCGGTAGTCTCCTGAGTATGCATGATGTTTGTATTCCACCACATGCAGCTGGGAGTTGTAGTACCGGCAGGCCTGAAAGGAAAGAGAGAGAGGGCAGTGAGAACTACAATACCCATGTGCTAGCAGCCAGTTCTTTGCTTGCTGTAATGAAATTTTGTTGTTGTTATGTTTGATACAAATTTTGCTTCTCTGGACCTAATATAACAGGATCTAAGTTGGAAATATAAGGACACCTACTTCAACAAGTCTGATTACACTCCGCATTCTGTAAGGCTGTTTTGTAAAGCTGTTCTGTAAAGCTGTTCTGTAAGGCTGTTTTGTAAAGCTGTTCTGTAAGGCTGTTTTGTAAAGCTGTTCTGTAAAGCTGTTCTGTAAGGCTGTTCTGTAAGGCTGTTTTGTAAAGCTGTTCTGTAAAGCTGTTCTGTAAGGCTGTTTTGTAAAGCTGCTCTGTAAAGCTGTTCTGTAAGGCTGTTTTGTAAAGCTGTTCTGTAAAGCTGTTCTGTAAGGCTGTTTTGTAAAGCTGTTCTGTAAGGCTGTTCTGTAAGGCTGTTCACATTAACACTATGTTCTCAAGAATTAGCAGATGGCGTTAATGTTTCAAATGAATCAATCTACACGTAAATTAAGTTGACTTTATCTTCCGTGGGTAGTAGGAAAAAACTGTCTTTCATAGGAACACACAAAGACAGGAAAAATAGAGAGACAGAGAACAGAGAGAGACAGGGAAAGGAGAGACAGTTAAAGCAAACAGACAGTTAATGTTATCACTTGAGGAGGGAAGACTGCCCTCTCCAATATAAAATAATGTCACAGTTCTAAACAATTTATCAAAGAAAATAATGACCATGACCACAGTTTAGCCCAAATAAGAAAAAAATGTCCACACTCATAGTTCAGGTTAAACAACCTGAGTGTGTGGGTGAACTGCGCAGTGAAAAAGATCCGAGCACCGCTCTCACACACCCTCACACCAACACCCTGCCCACACACACACACACACACACAGACACACTCACCTCTCTGACCAGCAGACATTCGGCCAGTTCCTCTGCTCCCTCAGGCACTGTGGACTTCAGCGTTCTTCTGTCCTGTGGAACGGTAGACACCTGTGTGCGCACAAGGGGAAGACAGAAAAGACTCAGTTGTTGAAATATGAAAGATAAAGTTATCCAAATTTCAGCTACAAATTCTTCCGTCATGAAGCTCTGAACATATACATAGAGGAAGATCCACTTCAAACACCAAAACGTTCACTAAACATCTACCAAATTTAAACCTTACTGTGGATTAAACCATTGATATTGTCAATAACAAGACCTCTA
Source organism: Brachyhypopomus gauderio (assembly GCF_052324685.1). Taxonomy (NCBI): domain Eukaryota; kingdom Metazoa; phylum Chordata; class Actinopteri; order Gymnotiformes; family Hypopomidae; genus Brachyhypopomus; species Brachyhypopomus gauderio. The sequence continues at coordinate 10,491,293 of NC_135229.1, forward strand.
AACACCTGTTAAATGCCACACAGGTCTGGCACAGCACTCTGGATCAGGGTTAGATAACCTGCTTATATGGCCTTGACATTTGCTCCCTGGTACTGATGTGGGCTGCTGAGCTGAAGAGCTGGATTCTCAGCCACACACAGCACCATCACAGGGGCTTCTGCTGGACTTGTGTCTTCAAGGTCAATATGACATTTCAGACATTACGTATATCATCAAAAGATGAAGAGGCATCATCATCGAGGGTTGTACTGATCTCCTTAACTGTAACTTTTGGTTCCATAGAATATCCACCTAGATCCAGGTTAACAAAAGGTACCGGACATCAGTACTACTGTTTTATCAGAATTTAGAACAAGGAATCCCATCCAAGCTCAGATGTCTTCAACTAGATGTTTGTTAATATGTTGCTGGAACAGGATGAGCTGACAGGTATATCGTCAACATAAAAATGAAAACCATTATTGTTACTTTATGGAGATCACATGTGTGACTGGACTGTACCTGTGAGACGGCAAATGATAAATATCCATGAACAAAATCTTGTGAAACATACAATCCTTTCACATGCTGTGATAATGTCCCATTTTTGCAAACAAAATGGTAACACTGTCAAGATGGAACCCAGAACTTGTCTGTATACACAGAACGGGTTTTAAAGCCGTATCAGTGCTCCACAATCTCTAGCTGCTCAGTAACCAACATCCCTGATTCTGCACAAGCAATCCCTGTTATTGCTTCATGACAAAGAGTAACTCATCATACCTCAACCTTCTCCAAACTCTCTGACAGGAACGCAGTGCTAGAAATGGCAAAGATAAGTCTAGAAGCTTCTTAATGTGATGCTTCCCAGCTGCTTGCTGGACACGCTCGGGGACATGACCCCTGCCGAGTGATACATTTACAACGGTTCCTCCGTCATTCATAATATTCTAGATGCAATCAAAATGGTGCTGGACGGATCCAAATGTGGTTGATCTCGGACCTCTGGTACTGAACTCCTCGAAATGTTCCTGGCACGGAAGACAGACTGACTGCCATGAGATAACACGTGATGGATCGTTGGTTACCTGCTGTGGAATTACGCCACTTAATAGTGTAGAGTTTCTTCCTGAAGAAATCTGAGACCATATTGCTCTTAGTATCTGGATGAACACTTGGGTCATAAATGGCATGATCATTTGGTAATTTAGACATGTTTATATTGTATAAAAACATTGTACTGATCTCTATACTGATCTTCTTGCCTTCTGTCAAGTCAGAACAAGTCAGGGCCTTAGAATAGACTTTCTGAATGGATTTCTCTGCCGTCTTTGCTTACACTGTTGTGCGATACAATTCTTCAGTGTGTCTCAGGACAAATCTACTAGAAATGGTCTTTTCTTCACTTTCCGAGTGCAACACAACTGAAAGGAGACCTCAGTCAAGTGTGGTCAGAAGGAGGAATCAGGCTTTGATTGTTCATGTCTGTCTCACGCACGGCACAGTTCAGACAGAAGACTACGAATGTAAGCACATGCTTCCCAGAATCCCACGCTTGTCCCCCTACAGCATCATCATATCAATTTGACTGAAATTCTAAATTTTAAGCTTTGATCAAAGAAGAGTTTAAGTATTTTGTCGACATCAGTTTCACAAATCCACTTTAGATCGTTGCGTGTGATTAAACTTGTGGATAAATCTACTGAATAACCATACACATGCCACTTTTCTCCAAATGACTGCCGAAACTACTGATCAACAGTTGCTACGAAACTACTGATCGCCAGTTACTACTGAAACTATCACCTATTACCAGTGAGGGCAAAAATGAGGTGAGGTTGAGAAGTTCTGAAGTGAGTCGTGTACAGACGCTGGCTGAGGAGAACAGTGTTGGGACCGTCTGGAGACATTCCTGGTTCTTGTTGAGAAACACTGGGAATGCTCTGGTCCAGCATCTGGTCCAGCACCTGGTCTGAGCTGGTCTGAGCTGAGGTCTGAAAACCATCTGACTGAGAGCCCCAGGTATTTACACTCACGGCCATAACCCAAATGCTGAGGTAGCGTTATGCATCAGCAGAAATTAACTTCAGTTACACTTAATACAAAACAAGCGAGCCCTTAGGGACCAGACTAATTATTCAGGAACTCTCTCTCCCTCCCTCTCTCCCTCTCTCTCTCCCTCTCTCTGTGTGAAGGACTATAAATTATAAACATCCAGTTAGTAAGATTTAATTTGAACTGCTGATGTGATGATTTGCATTTGAATTGTAATAAAGTCACTAATGAGCAAACATCTGCAGAAATTACTTTTAGAAAAATCAGGGCTATGGAAAGTTATCTCTCTTTCTCCGTGTGTGTGTGTGTGTGTGTGTGTGTGTGAGAGAGAGAGAGAGAGAGATAGATAGCCTGTACTAGCATCAGTATATCCCTTTCTTGTGCAGTAACCAGTAGGCTTCTGCAGGTTTCCTGTAGAGGTGTACTGGTTGCTATTTCCGTGACTGATCACACCCATGTCCGGTGGTAATGACACATCAGTGTGAGTGATAAAATGAGTGTGTATGTGTGTCTATGACCCTGCATGTGTATGTATGTGTGTGTGTGTGTGTGTGCGTGTGTGTGTATGGGTGTGTGTGTGTGTATGACCCTGTGTGTGTGTATGACCCTGTATGTGTGTGTTTGTGTGTGTATGACCCTGTATGTGTGCGTCTGTGTGTGAGTGTATATGACCCTGTATAGGTGTGTGTATGACCATGTATGTGTGTGTGTGTTTATGACCCTATATGCTTTTGTGTGTGTATGTGTGTGTGTGTGTGTGTGTGTGTGTGTGTGTGTGTGTGTGTGTGTGTGTGTGTGTGTGTGTGTGTGCGTGTGTGTGTGTGCAGTGGAGCTTTTGTGGCTGTCTCTGTAGCAGAATATGAAAGAGGATGTGGTGACCTGGGCCTCTGGCTGCAGAGGAGAACTGCACAGAGAAAAGATCTGTGCACCGCACACACACACACACACACACACTCACACACACGCACACACCAATGCATGCACATACTCACACATTACATTCATACACACACGTGCGCACATACACACACGTATGCAAGGCCAGTATTTCTATTTGACTTCTCTCACTATCATATATGCACCATCACTCTTCTGTTACACTGAGCTCTCCTTCATATGATGTCATTCTGTCACACGCTCTCTAATACTCATACAGACACTATCTCACTTCATACCATCATACAGCATCGTACACCATCATATTTCCTATTCATACTCCATCAGTGAAGGTGGAGCTCCATTACTGAAGGCAGTACATGCGTAGCCTGAAGGTTCAGAGCAAACGTGAAGGACAGAAGCTGTGCAAGAAGGTGATGAGGAGCCAGGCCAGGAGAGATCTAAACCAAGAGGAGACTTTTGCGTCGTGCTGCAGTGTTGCGGACGCTGTACCAGACCGTTGTGGTGAAGACTCTCACCTGTGGCTACGAGCTTTGGGTAGTGACCCAAAGAATGAGATCACGAATACAAGCGGCTGAAATGAGTTTCCTCCGCAGGGTGTCCGGGCTCTCCCTTAGTGACAGGGTGAGGAGTACGGTCATCCGGGAGAGACTTGGAGTACTGTAGAGTCTCTGCTCCTCCATGTTGAGAGGAGCCAGTTGAGGTGGATCATCTGGTCCAGATGCCCTCTGGGCGCCTCCCTGGTGAGATGCTCTGGGCATGTCCAGCTGGCAGGAGATCCCAGGGAGGACCCAGGACACGCTGGAGGGGTCTCCAGAGAATGGAACATTCCCGTCCTGGGAATGTCCTGGTAAGGGGTGGCTGGGGAGAGGGAAACCTGGGCCTTTGCTTAGACTGCTTCCCCCCCGTCAGGCAGACCCAGATAAGCAGAAGGAATTGGATGGATGGATGGATGGATGGATTAATGTATTCCTAGGTGTCTCACTGCTGAGTTCTGTTTATACTGGAGCATCCTCGGTCTGCAGGCAGGGAGCCTGACTAGATTGCAGTGATCCAGAGATGCAGGCATCTATACGGGCTTCAGTGGTCCAGTGTGGATGAAAGTGTAGAGTCCAAAACAGGCAGTGGCACAGAGGCTGTAATGAAGCTCTACATGGCTAGAGTAGGATGAGCCATTTAGAAGAAGAACCAGTGAAACTGAAGACTGTGAAAACATCACCAAATGGTGAGAACAAGCATACCTTCACCTACCTTAAATATTCCATATAACATATAACATTATACACCATCATACTCCATTACATACATAATCATATGCCAAACTCCATATACCATAACATGGCATCATACACCATCATTTTGCCTTTCATACTCCCTAATACACCACTATACTCCACAATACACCATTCTACATCATCATACATGATCCCCAATGAACATACATTCCAAAATACTCTGTAATCCATATTACATCATACTCCATAATACACCATTTTACACCATCATACATATCGTACTACCCTAATACACCACCATACACAATCATACACCATCATACTCCATAATACTCCAGAATACACCATCATACTCCATAATAGACCATCATACTGGTGTTGATGGTTGATGATACAGGTTGATGTCTACTGCAGGGAACTTCTGAACCGAGTCTGGGTCACTCTGAGGTGAGATTCACAGGAAGGTAGTCCCCAATACATTTACACACACATGGATATTTGTTTCAGATATCATGAAATATGAGAAATTAGAAGTACTGAAACATACTGTAAGACATCAATAATGTGGTGTCATTAAGGAGTATTGGCCAGGACTGGAGACACATTCTGACACACCCACTCACACCCACACCCACACCCACACCCACACGCACGCACGCACGCACCCACACCCACACGCACGCACGCACGCACACACGCACACACACACACACACACACACACACACACACACACACACACACACCAGGGTACTCACAGTGAAATCATGTTCTGGGAAGAGCAGCAGGTCTTGGAGAGGATCCTCCTTCAGTTCAGACTCCAGTTCACAGATCACAGCCTCATAGTCCAGAGGGTCAATAAGCTTCGGCTTTTCCTGCTACACACACACACACACACACACACACACACACACACATGAGTGTCATAGCAAAGCAGACACAGCACCAAGCGTGAATCACCAATCAGCTCACAGCACAACAAACAGCGGCTTCACAGAATTGCATTATTCAGAGGAACTCCGACACCGCTCAGTTCAGTTATGGCAGGACACCAAAATCTAGAAGACGCCTTTAGACAGCGAGGAGAGAGCTCGAAATACAACAGCGACACAGAGGAACTTGAAAATCCACAAATATCTGAGATTCTTTATAGTTACGCCTGCACTATAAAACATGAACAGGAGAAAGAGCTTTTTGAAGCTTTCAAATAAAACTATATATAAATAGAAAAGAATAAAATAACTAGAATAAAAATCTTTACATATGAACTCTGAACTTTCTTCTGTTCATTCTTGATATGAAATTTGAACTCCCTTCTGTCCATTCTACATATGAACTCCGAACTCTCATCTCTCTACTCTAGATTTGAATTCTGAACTCTCTTCTGTTCATTCTAGATTTGAACTCTGAAGGCCCTTGAACTTTTCTTAACCTTTCCAAAATTTCATTGTTGCATCATTCATCAAAACCAAAATAAACTCACTTGCTGAGTCTACTAAAGTAAATGTGGGTTTCTTCTTTACCAGACATACAATGTGCTAAATTTTACAACAGCATGTGTGTGTGTGTGTGTGTGTGTGTGTGCGTGTGTGTGTGTGTGTGTGTGTGTGTGTGTGTGTGTGTGTGTGTGTGTGTGTTAATAGACCAGGTCTTGAATGCCACAAAAAAGCAAGTCCTAGCATTATACCTGTACCTGCAGACTACCTACAATTTGTGGCATAGTAGAAACTGAGCAGCTAAAGAAGGATCTAAGTGATGACAGGATGATTCTTTATGTGCATTCGCATCATTCATATCCAGCATCTCTGAAGATTCACCATGTGGATGAGCGTGAACATGGGCATGGAGAACAGAGAGTGGACAGAACTGTGGCCCTTGAACTTCCAGCAGGCCACAAGCGCTCAGCTGCATCACCATGGCGTCTTGTGCCATGTGCCATATGTGTTGTTAAACTTCTATGCTGCATGCGGAAGTCTGCATCGACTTCCTGTTTCACACATATCCCCCTCACTCTGCCTGTCTCGGGTGCAGCTGAGTGAACTCAAATAGGGCTCACATGGCCGAACACGTCGGAAACGTAGACAACGGCGCGAACACAGACCTGCTGCGTCCAGAAACGTGGCGTTTGTCTCCTCCACGCAGTAACCGCAGGATTCTTCACCAGCCAACATCCTCACGACTTTAAACGCCAACTTCATGTTTTGTCTGATACTAAAATGCCACAGTGCTAAAGTGAGACCAGATGAGATCACAGCACAAAAGAGGAATATAACACATCCCGCCTCTACAGTTCCTCACTAGACACTCCACCAGAAGCTCACTCTGCATGACTGACACCCATACACCATCACCCCCTGCCCCCACCCCCCATGTCCGCTGCCATGTCTCTCCTGGGACTCGTGTGTGGCACTAGCGTGTCGCGTCTGAAACCACAGCGTTGGTGAGCCAGCGAAACGAGAATAGCTCATATGAGTTTTTTGTTGTTGCTGTTGCTGGGGCATCCCCGGTCTCCGTGGCAGCAAACATTGTTCTAGATCAGTTAGGGGTGTTTTTGAACTAAACTTCCCAGCTATGGTGGTGACACACCACTGCATACACTGACACGTGTACAACACTGCACAACACACACAGCGTCCTCCATAATCCCAAACTCAATGAGAAGAGAGAATGAGAGAGATGAGAGAGAATAAAGTCCTCACAGGGTCTAGTAAAACACATCTCAACTCTAAAGTCCTCACAGGTGCTAATAAGACACATCTCAATTCTAACGTCCTCACAGGTGCTAGTAAAACACATCTCAACTCTAAAGTCCTCACAGCTGCTAGTAAGACACATCTCAATTCTAAAGTCCTCACAGATGCTAGTAAAACACATCTCAACTCTAAAGTTCTCACAGGTGCTAATAAAACACATCTCAACTCTAAAGTCTTCACAGGTGCAAGTAAGACACATCTCAATTCTAACGTCCTCACAGGTGCTAGTAAAACACATCTCAACTCTAAAGTCCTCACAGGTGCTAGTAAGACACATCTCAATTCTAAAGTCCTCACAGATGCTAGTAAAACACATCTCAACTCTAAAGTTCTCACAGGTGCTAATAAAACACATCTCAACTCTAAAGTCTTCACAGGTGCAAGTAAGACACATCTCAACTCTAAAGTCTTCACAGGTGCTAGTAAGACACATCTCAACTCCAAAGTCCTCACAGGTGCTAGTAAGACACATCTCAACTCCAAAGTCCTCACAGGTGCTAGTAAAACACAACTCTTCACATTACAGGAGCGCCACAAAGCACCTGAGACACAGAAATACAAACACAGAGATACACACACACAGATTCACACACAGAGATATATACACACAGATACATACACAGCTTATGCGTGTGTGGTCTGCACGGGGTCGCCTGGATTTGTTCTTCTTCCGAAAAGTGATTTTGCTTCGGAAACTCATCCTGACGAGACGTATGAACACCAGAGAACCACGCAGAAGACTCAAGCACACACGCAACTCCTAACAGGCAGCACACTCTGTGAGCAGAAGAAGAACTTTCCGGCTACATGTGAAACCTGTCAGATCACCGAGACCACGTGGTCAGAAGAGGAAGTGAGGAGACGTATGATGTCACCACAGGAGAGAGCACACACGAGAGAGAGAGAGAGGGGGGGGGGGGGAGTGAGAGTGTTCATGAGTATGAGACAAATAAACACATACAGACGAATACACATTTAGCAGAGTTAATATTGTGTGTGTGTGTACGCGGGTGGGGGGGGGGGGGGATTATGGGTCAAGGTACAACTCTAGTCACTCAGTGTGCTGATGTGTGCTGATCTATTTGAGTTGTTGGTATCTGTAGTACTGTGATGATGTATTCCGCTATTTGAGTTGTTGGTATCTGTATTAATGTGATTATGTATTCCACTGTTTGAGTTGTTGGTATCTGTATTAATGTGATGATGTATTCTGCTGTTTGAGTTGCTGGTATCTGTATTACTGTGATGATGTGTTCCGCTGTTTGAGTTGTTGGTATCTGTATTACTGTGATGATGTATTCCGCTGTTTGAGTTGTTGGTATCTGTATTACTGTGATGATGTGTTCCGCTGTTTGAGTTGTTGGTATCTGTATTAATGTGATGATGTGTTCCGCTGTTTGAGTTTTTGGTATCTGTATTACTGTGATGATGTATTCCGCTGTTTGAGTTGTTGGTATCTGTATTACTGTGATGATGTGTTCGGCTGTTTGAGTTGTTGGTATCTGTATTAATGTGATGATGTGTTCTGCTGTTTGAGTTGCTGGTATCTGTATAAATCATGTCTTTGTCACTTGAACTTTGGGTTTGTTTGTCAATTTGTTTTGTTTTTTATCTCACTTATTTCAGTTGTCTCCAGTTGTTTTGTGTTCTATCACAAAAAAGGAAAACATTTAATATATTTTTCTCTGCATTCATGTTCTAGTGTTATTACACGCTAACACTGTTGTATATGTATTTGGGAAAAATCATTTTTAAGTGACTAGTGTTTTTTTTCTAGGTTCCAGCTAGTCAGATTTAAATCACAGGACAACTGTAAAATTCTTTGGACAAAACGACTATTCAAGCATCTTCTCCATGACCGTCTTCCCACGCTCACTGGTCTGCTTGTTGCCACGGCAATACATTGGCTGTGGTCAGGTCTAGCCCCAGTAGGGCCAGGAGGTTTCTGGTTGAAGGTGAAAGGGGAAGTTGTCTTAGACAAATCCAGAACATTCCTCTGAACTCTGGGTATGGCTTGGCGGTCAGGTACAGCTCATGGATGAACCCCTCTCTGAACTTACGGGGAGACAACTTACACCACTCCCAGATCACCCAGCAAAGCAGGGGGAACACAAACAAACTACAACTACAACTTCAGCACCACCGCACAGTGGAGTAATAACTACAGAATCATTGTCCTCGTGTAAACAGAAGAAGAAGCAGAACTTCCTCACAGCTCTGAAGCCACTGCAAGTCTTTGCTCTGTAGTTCTATCACCAGGACAGAGCCATGTACACAGTCCTGCCGCGAGCTGAAGTCCTACAGTCTGTCCTGTTGAATGTTCTGTATGTAGTCATGGTTGTTCTCTGTGGTCATGGTTCTGTATGTAGTCATGGTTCTGTCTGTAGTCATAGTTCTGTTTGTAGTCATAGTTCTGTCTATGGTCATGGTTCTGTATGTAGTCATGGTTCTGTCTGTGGTCATGGTTCTGTCTGTAGTCATGGTTCTGTCTGTAGTCATGGTTCTGTCTGTGGTCATGGTTCTGTATGTAGTCATAGTTCTGTCTGTGGTCATGGTTCTGTATGTAGTCATGGTTCTGTCTGTGGTCATGGTTCTGTATGTAGTCATGGTTCTGTCTGTGGTCATGGTTCTGTATGTAGTCATGGTTCTGTCTGTGGTCATGGTTCTGTATGTAGTCATAGTTCTGTCTGTGGTCATGGTTCTGTATGTAGTCATGGTTCTGTCTGTGGTCATGGTTCTGTATGTAGTCATGGTTCTTTATGTAGTCATAGTTCTGTCTGTGGTCATGGTTCTGTATGTAGTCATGGTTCTGTCTGTGGTCATGGTTCTGTATGTGGTCATGGTTCTGTCTGTGGTCATGGTTCTGTCTGTAGTCATGGTTCTGTCTGTGGTCATGGTTCTGTATGTAGTCATGGTTCTGTCTGTAGTCATGGTTCTGTATGTAGTCATGGTTCTTTATGTAGTCATGGTTCTGTCTGTGGTCATGGTTCTGTATGTAGTCATGGTTCTGTCTGTAGTCATGGTTCTTCTCTGTAGTCATGGTTCTGTATGTAGTCATGGTTCTGTATGTAGTCATGGTTCTGTCTGTGGTCATGGTTCTGTATGTAGTCATGGTTCTGTATGTAGTCA
>NC_135229.1:10506339-10521339 GCF_052324685.1 Brachyhypopomus gauderio
GAGAGACAAGTAGAGAACTGTCCACTAAAGGGGACAGAGGAAGGAGAGACACCCAGAGGACTGTCTGCTGAAGGGGACAGAGGAAGGAGAGACACCCAGAGGAAGGAGAGACAGGCAGCCGGGCCGTCCACTCGCACTAGTGTGAACTGGAACTGAAACTCTCTGAGGATGACTGACTGCATCTCATCTCTCACCTCACATCAGACAACATGATGCTTTTAAAACAGCACGTTCAGCGTCATAAGCAACACTCAGGAGAACACGGGAGAGACGCACAGTCAAACTACAGGAGTAGAGACGTGTTCAACTCCTGGACTAAAAATGCTGTCAGCTAGAAAGAACGCATGATATCACACTGTTCGTCAAAACAGCTTGGACAGTCCCAATAGACAGATGTACAAACCTCACACACACACACATATATATATGTAAACATTGCTACCTCTGCATGCTGGTCTCCTTCCTCAAAAGCTGAGGAAGTTCTATTAAAAGGCTCCTGCTAAACCTGTGTCTTCTCTTGAGAGCAACAACACAGGCTCTGTGTTTGAACGCGCACACACACACACACACACACACACACACACACACACACACACACACACACACACACACGAGCCACATGATCTCAAACACAAGCACACGTCTTTATACGGTGCCTTCGACATATGGTCCCGACATTACCATGTCTGCAGAGTAGAAGCCTTCATTGGGTCTGTTCCAAATAACCCTTTACTTGCTACATAGTGTTGCAGTGCACACTTTACCCCTACTTAGTGCTCTACTGACTGCTACATTGCCATAAACATGCAAAAGTAACCACAGAGGTCATTTTGAGTTCTTCTGAAAGCGCCAGGAAGCCGGGTCATCTGCACTAATACAGCACAGACAATCCAGCATGCATTAATACAGCACAGACAATCCAACATGCATTAATACAGCACAGATAATCCAACATGCACTAATACAGAACAGACAATCCAGCATGCACTAATACAGCACAGACAATCCAGCATGCACTAATACAGCACAGACAATCCAACATGCACTAATACAGCACAGATAATCCAACATGCACTAATACAGCACAGACAATCCAGCATGCATTAATACAGCACAGACAATCCAGCATGCACTAATACAGCACAGACAATCCAGCATGCAGTAATACAGCACAGACAATCCAACATGCATTAATACAGCACAGACAATCCAGCATGCACTAATACAGCACAGACAATCCAGCATGCAGTAATACAGCACAGATAATCCAACATGCAGTAATACAGAACAGACAATCCAACATGCACTAATACAGCACAGACAATCCAGCATGCAGTAATACAGCACAGACAATCCAACATGCATTAATACAGCACAGACAATCCAACATGCCCTGGTCCACATTACAATGGTGTAAACACAGACAATTATGCATGACCACACATCTGTATTTCAATTGCTAAAAACAACAAAAACAACTTAGGCTGAATCCACAATGCAGTGAGTTACTTTGAAACATCAGATTCCTCTCATACCATCAAGTGGGGGCGCTAGAAACGCCACCTCTTCATCCAGGGGTGGCCATCTACCAAGGCCTATTCCCTTACTGAAAACACTCATCTACAAGCAGTTTTCTGGGAATTTACAGCTCAAGTTTCCAAAGGAGTCGCCTAGCAGATCTGGACGTGTAACCTATGGCTTCCAGCCATTTCCCCGGGAGACTTTGTCTCTGCCCATGTTAGCAAACCCAGGAAGTTCAGCCAGCCGTCTGGTCTCCAAGGCTCCTTGGCATAACACGAGTTATTGGATCATTGTCTTAGAATGTTTACAGCCTTTGGTCCACTGGACTCTGCCTCTAGTTTTGCCAGCACTAGTTTTGTGTGGGAGGAAAGAAAGGAACGTGTCAGCTCTGTTCACATCACCCTGCCCAGCCTAAAAGCAATCAGGGTCTTTTAAATAAAAGTCTGAGTTCTGACTTGTGAGTTCTAAGTGCTGATCTTTCCAACACGATTAAACACAGCCTTTCCTCATTCTCTATAAAGTGATGTGAAGCATTTCTGAAGTGCAGGGCAGAAAATGAAATTACATCTGCTTTGGTTTGTATGCCATTTATGATACTTTTCTTTCTCAGTCATCTTACAACCTAAAACCATTCTCTCTCTCTCTCTCTCTCTCTCTCTCTCTCTCTCTCTCACACACACACACACACACACACACACACACACACACACACACACACACACACACACACAGTTTGATCCTTTCTCTTCACTTGCAGGGAAAATGACAAGTCAGTCCTCTTCCCCATTTGGGAGAATTTAACTGTCAAACGGCCATGTGAGAACAATGACAGGGTGCATATGATGAATGATTCTACACTATAAAAAGAGAAAGAGAGAGAGAGAGAGGGAGGGAAGAGAGAGAGGGAGGGAAGAGATGGAGAGAAAGGGAGAGATAGAACAGGAAGAGAGGGAGAGGAGAGAGGGAGGGAGGATGAAGAGAAAGGGGGAGAGATGGAAGAGGGAGGGATACTGAAAAAAGGGAGAGAGGAAGAGATGGAAGGGGTGGGACTAAAGAGAGAGGAGAAGAGGGAGAGTTGGAGACAGAGGGGGAACTGAATTCCATTAAACTGGATTTGACTTGTGTGGGAAAAGGAGGATTGGAAATGCAGCTAATCCGATTAGCTCTGCAAGTCTCAGATTAATTTGTAATTTGAGCATCAGGGTCAAAGGTTATTCTGATATAGAATATACAGTGTGGGACCTGAGGTTAGGTTGAAGACCATGCACTTGGAGAAATCTGTGAAGGCTTCAAGGAACCAGAGGGCAGTAGGTTCAGAGGGCTGCAGGTTCCTGATGCAGAGATGTTTTGGTGTTACGTTTGACTCTCCAACCACATCAATACTCTCCAACAACATCAATACTCTCCAACCACATCAATACTGTTAAACCACAGCAATACTGTCCAACCACATCAATACTCTACAACCACATCAATACTGTTAAACCACATCAATACTCTCCAACCACATCAATACTGTTAAACCACAGCAATACTGTTAAACCACAGTAATACTCCCCAATCACATCAATACTGTTACACCACAGCAATACTCTCCAACCACATCAATACTGTTAAACCACAGCAATACTCTCCAACCACATCAATACTGTTAAACCACAGCAATAATCTCCAACCACATCAATACTCTCCAACAACATCAATACTATTTAAACCACAGCAATACACTCCAATAAGAGCAAGAGTTACATTTACATTTAGGGCATTTAACAGACGCTCTTATCCAGAGCGAATTATAAAGTGCTTGGCCATCTGTTCACAGAATACACCCTAGATAGTACAGTAGGTAGGTCAGAATTCAAGATCCCCTTGAACCACAATACTACTAAAGTACAGGAATCAATGCCATAGAATAGTCTTATAATAATAGAGTTTTATCTTCCATGAGACTTTAAGCATGGCGTTTTAAGTCGAGGTATACTTGAGATTCAATGTACCGAACGGGCTTTGACCATGGACATCATGTGGGGAGGGGCTGGGGCATTTTTGGCATTATAACCAAGCATGAAGGTTTTATATCTGATGAGTGCAGCTAGTGAAGCCAGTGAAGAGAGCACAGCAGTGGGTTCACATGTGAGATCTTGGGGAGATTGAAGACCAGTCGCACTGCTGCATTCTGGGTCATCAGAAATGATCAGTGAGTAACACTCACCAAGTGGGCGTCGCCACCCACGGTTGCTCGAAACAAGGCGATTGGCTCTTTCAGAGCCTTGGCACACCCAGTCTGCCTGTCAACAGACTGAACAGACTGAACAGACTGAATGCCTGGTAACAGAGTAGCCCTGGTAACAGACTAGCATACTAAAATGACAAGCACACTACACCATTCTACTTCTACTATTTCTTCAAGGTTGAATTTCAAGGATGAATCAAAGATGAATCAAGGATGAATTTAATCTTTTTGGACAGCAAGTGAGATGATTTGAAATATTTCAGCAAGTTAATGTTGCTTTTTCTTACAAATGTGAGGTGTCTGGTGTTCCTGATGGTAACAGCTTGATCAGGTCCTCACTGAGATTGACAGAGGACTCTACCTCAGGACAGAGGACTCCACCTCAGGACGGAGGACTCCACCTCAGGACGGAGGACTCCACGTCAGGACGGAGGACTCTACCAGGACGGAGGACTCTACGTCAGGATAGAGGACTCCACCTCAGGACGGAGGACTCCACCTCAGGACGGAGGACTCTACCTCAGGACAGAGGACTCTACCTCAGGACGGAGGACTCCACCAGGACGGAGGACTCTACCTCAGGACGGAGGACTCTACCTCAGGACAGAGGACGAGATTACATGCTCGCCATGGTAACGGGCGAGCTCTGCTGTACTGCATTCTGGGACTAGCCACATACTGTAGATGACCTTTATTTGATTAAAGGTCTAATTATTTGATTAAAGGTCTAACTAATTAACGAGTCAGCTTGTTATGACTCAGAGAGAAAGAAGGGAGGCGAAGTGGAGTGTGTTCATGCTTGTTCACGTGCAGTCACACACACACACACACACACACACACACACACACACTAATAGCCATGGCCATAAGCTCAGCCACCACCCAGAGTGTTAGATGGAACATAGTTTTACATCTGTCTGTGTGTGTGTGTGTGTGTGTGTGTGTGTGTGTGTGTCTGTGTGTGTCCCTCAGTAACTGATACCATGAAACGCGATCTTGCTCACATTAGAGTGGGTGATGAGATCTACAGGCCCCTCCTCCCCTAATGGACCAGGAGGGTAATGGGCTCCTGACAGTAAGGGAGCAAAGGGGACTCCCAGTTCTCCCAGTGTCTCCCAGTGTCTCCCAGTGTCTCCCAGTTCTCCCAGTGTCTCCCAGTGTCTCCCAGTGTCTCCCAGTTCTCCCAGTGTCTCCCAGTGTCTCCCAGTGTCTCCCAGTTCTCCCAGTTCTCCCAGTGTCTCCCAGTGTCTCCCAGTGTCTCCCAGTTCTCCCAGTGTCTCCCAGTGTCTCCCAGTGTCTCCCAGTGTCTCTTACACTATTCCACCCTGTCCACCACTGTGTGTGTGTGTGTGTGTGTGTGTGTGTGTGTGTGTGTGTGTGTGTGTGTGTGTGTGTGTGTGTGTGTGTGTGTGTGTGTGTGTTTGTCAGTATATTCAGCAGTATCTGTGTTTTGTGTGTAAGGGAGAGTTTCTATCATTAAACCATCACCACAAAGAAATGATATGTGACGTGTTTCTGTGAGACAGGAGGGTGTCTGATGTGGATTTAGTTAACGTGTCGCAGCTGTGGTGTCGGACCCCTGCCGAGTGTCCCGACAAACACACCGCAGCCGGCACATGCAGTGCTACATACGTGGAACTCTGCGGGACTCCGCGGGACTCTGCGGGATAGGAGTGTGTGTGTGTGAGAGTGTGTCTCTACACCAGCAAACGAGCAGAACCCTCTCTGCGTGTCTCTAGCCTCTCAGAACGGGACATTTCCTGAACGTTGTGCAGATGTTTTCAGGGTGACTCACACTGATCTGATGAAGCGTGGCTTAGGGAGAAGGCAAAAACACCGGGCCATTGCTATGGAGACGGCTACAGGGTGCCGTCAATCAGAAAATCAACCCAGTTTTGTGATTGGTTGAGCAGCTGGTCTCTGAGTCACATGGATCAACGAGGTACAACCTGAGGTGACAACATGCTCAGCTGTGAGTACACACACACACACACACACACACACACACACACACACACACACACACACACACACACACACACACACACACACACACACACACACACACCAAGTTAACCCAGATCAACACTATTTCTGGTCTATTTTGGGTGCACATGCTACTTCATCATCCAGTACTGAACCTCCAGTACTGAACCTCCACTTCTGAAAAGGCCCTGCTGCCATGACAACACAAGCAACTTCAGCAGGACCAACAACAACACCAGATGGCCTGTTAGCTGCAACGTGCCTTTACCCCCTCAGACCTGACAGCTTGTTCAAAGCACACACACACACACACACACACACACACACACACACACACACACACACACACACACACACACACACACACATATACACACACAAACTATATACATTCTGCAGGTTTACAACCTTCTATAGAAGGTTAGTGTGGTTGTGCATGTGTGTGTGTGATCAAGCTTTCACTATGCAAAACTTCGCTCAACAGGATATTTCTCATCTAGGTATCTATGTTCTGAGAAACACAGAGGAAACTGTGGTATCATATTAGAAACTACAACTACCAGGCAGTCCAAACGGAGTATGCAGGTGTGTCATGTGATCATGACCTTTGTCTTCATTTACTAGCTGTATCACACGTGTTTCTCTTGCTCATGTTCTTCCACTAAAGTGAGATTACAGGTGTACTGTATCAGTGAGATTACAGGTGTATTGTATCAGTGAGATTACAGGTGTACTGTACCAGTGAGATTACAGGTGTACTGTATCAGTGAGATTACAGGTGTATTGTATCAGTGAGATTACAGGTGTACTGTACCAGTGAGATTACAGGTGTACTGTATCAGTGATGTTACAGATATACTGTATCAGTGAGATTACAGGTGTACTGTATCAGTGAGATTACAGGTGTACTGTATCAGTGAGAGTGCAGGTGTACTGTATCAGTGAGATTACAGGTGTACTGCATCAGTGAGATTACAGGTAGACTGTATCCATGAGATTACAGATATAATGTATCAGTGAGATTACAGATATACTGTATCAGTGAGGTTACAGGTGTACTGTATCAGTGTGATTACAGGTATACTGTATCAGTAGGTTACAATTTCACTGTATCAGTGAGATTACAGGTGTACTGCAACAGTGAGATTACAGGTGTACTGCATCAGTGAGATTACAGGTGTACTGTATCAGTGAGATTACAGGTGTACTGTATCAGTGATGTTACAGGTGTACTGTATCAGTGAGATTACATTTGTATTGTATCAGTGAGATTGCAGGTTAACTGTATCAGTGAGATTACAGGTGTATTGTATCAGTGAGATTACATGTGTACTGTATCAGTGAGATGACAGGTGTACTGCATCAGTGAGATTACAGATATACTGTATCAGTGAGATTACAGGTGTACTGCATCAGTGAGATTACAGGTGTACTGTATCAGTGATGTTACAGATATACTGTATCAGTGAGATTACAGGTGTATTGTATCAGTGAGATTACAGGTGTACTGTATCAGTGAGATTGCAGGTGTACTGTATCAGTGAGATTACAGGTGTACTGCATCAGTGAGATTACAGATATACTGTATCAATGAGATTACAGGTGTACTGCATCAGTGAGATTACAGGTGTACTGCATCAGTGAGATTACAGTTTCACTGTATCAGTGAGGTTACAGGTGTACTGTATCAGGTGAGGTTCCAGGTATACTGTATCAGTGAGGTTACAGGTGTACTGTATCAGGTGAGGTTCCAGGTGTATTGTATCAGCGAGACTACAGGTGTACTGCATCAGTGAGGTTCCAGGTATACTGTATCAGTGAGGTTACAGGTGTACTGTATCAGTGAGATTGCAGGTATACTGTATCCGTGAGATTACAGGTATACTGTATCAGTGATGTTCCAGGTATACTGTATCAGTGAGGTTACAGTTTCACTGTATCAGTGAGATTACAGGTGTACTGCAACAGTGAGATTACAGGTGTACTGCATCAGTGAGATTACAGGTGTACTGTATCAGTGATGTTACAGATATACTGTATCAGTGAGATTACAGGTGTACTGTATCAGTGATGTTACAGATATACTGTATCAGTGAGATTACAGGTGTACTGTATCAGTGAGATTGCAGGTGTACTGTATCAGTGAGATTACAGGTGTACTGCATCAGTGAGATTACAGATATACTGTATCAATGAGATTACAGGTGTACTGCATCAGTGAGATTACAGGTGTACTGCATCAGTGAGATTACAGTTTCACTGTATCAGTGAGGTTACAGGTGTACTGTATCAGGTGAGGTTCCAGGTATACTGTATCAGCGAGACTACAGGTGTACTGCATCAGTGAGGTTCCAGGTATACTGTATCAGTGAGGTTACAGGTGTACTGTATCAGTGAGATTGCAGGTATACTGTATCCGTGAGATTACAGGTATACTGTATCAGTGATGTTCCAGGTATACTGTATCAGTGAGGTTACAGGTGTACTGTACCAGTGAGGTTACAGGTGTACTGTATCAGTGAGATTCCAGGTATACTGTATCAGTGAGGCTACAGGTGTACTGTATCAGGTGAGGTTCCAGGTGTACTTTATCAGTGAGATTACAGGTGTATTGTATCAGCGAGACTACAGGTGTACTGCATCAGTGAGGTTCCAGATATACTGTATCAGTGAGGTTACAGTTTCACTGCAACAGTGAGATTACAGGTGTACTGCATCAGTGAGATTACAGTTACACTGTATCAGTGAGATTACAGGTGTACTGTATCAGTGAGATTACAGTTACACTGTATCAGTGAGATTACAGGTGTACTGTATCAGTGAGATTACAGTTACACTGTATCAGTGAGGTTACAGGTGTACTGGATCAGTGATGTTCCAGGTATACTGTATCAGTGAGGTTACAGGTGTACTGTACCAGTGAGGTTACAGGTGTACTGTATCAGTGAGATTCCAGGTATACTGTATCAGTGAGGCTACAGGTGTACTGTATCAGGTGAGGTTCCAGGTGTACTGTATCAGTGAGATTACAGGTGTATTGTATCAGCGAGACTACAGGTGTACTGCATCAGTGAGGTTCCAGATATACTGTATCAGTGAGGTTACAGGTGTACTGTATCAGTGAGATTACAGGTGTACTGTATCAGTGATGTTACAGATATACTGTATCAGTGAGATTACAGGTGTACTGTATCAGTGAGATTGCAGGTGTACTGTATCAGTGAGATTACAGGTGTACTGCATCAGTGAGATTACAGATATACTGTATCAATGAGATTACAGGTGTACTGCATCAGTGAGATTACAGGTGTACTGCATCAGTGAGATTACAGTTTCACTGTATCAGTGAGGTTACAGGTGTACTGTATCAGGTGAGGTTCCAGGTATACTGTATCAGCGAGACTACAGGTGTACTGCATCAGTGAGGTTCCAGGTATACTGTATCAGTGAGGTTACAGGTGTACTGTATCAGTGAGATTGCAGGTATACTGTATCCGTGAGATTACAGGTATACTGTATCAGTGATGTTCCAGGTATACTGTATCAGTGAGGTTACAGGTGTACTGTACCAGTGAGGTTACAGGTGTACTGTATCAGTGAGATTCCAGGTATACTGTATCAGTGAGGCTACAGGTATACTGTATCAGGTGAGGTTCCAGGTGTACTTTATCAGTGAGATTACAGGTGTATTGTATCAGCGAGACTACAGGTGTACTGCATCAGTGAGGTTCCAGATATACTGTATCAGTGAGGTTACAGTTTCACTGCAACAGTGAGATTACAGGTGTACTGCATCAGTGAGATTACAGTTACACTGTATCAGTGAGATTACAGGTGTACTGTATCAGTGAGATTACAGTTACACTGTATCAGTGAGATTACAGGTGTACTGTATCAGTGAGATTACAGTTACACTGTATCAGTGAGGTTACAGGTGTACTGGATCAGTGATGTTCCAGGTATACTGTATCAGTGAGGTTACAGGTGTACTGTACCAGTGAGGTTACAGGTGTACTGTATCAGTGAGATTCCAGGTATACTGTATCAGTGAGGCTACAGGTGTACTGTATCAGGTGAGGTTCCAGGTGTACTGTATCAGTGAGATTACAGGTGTATTGTATCAGCGAGACTACAGGTGTACTGCATCAGTGAGGTTCCAGATATACTGTATCAGTGAGGTTACAGGTGTACTGTATCAGTGAGATTACAGGTATACTGTATCAGTGAGGTTACAGGTGTACTGGATCAGTGAGGTTCCAGGTATACTGTATCAGTGAGGTTACAGGTGTACTGTATCAGTGAGATTACAGGTATACTGTATCCATGAGATTACAGGTATACTGTATCAGTGAGATTACAGGTGTACTGTATCAGTGAGGTTACAGGTATACTGTATCAGGTGGTGTGTGTTGTAAAGTTCTTGCAGATCTCTGTCATAATTTATACATCAGCAGAACATCTGGACTCTACACGCATGTTCTGATCAGAGCGCCGGCCAAGATACACACCTGCAGCCCCACAGCCACACACTTCACACACGCCTGACACTCCTGACAGCACATGATGTAGAGCAGGAGCTTCTAAGGGACTAGCCATCCGATACTTTCTAGCTCCCCTTTCGGAAGGAAAGGTTCAAACTCGGGCCCCTCTTGCTGTGGGGGTATGGGATGTCAGTGGGTACATGGGAGAGAGGGCAGGGGTCAGGGGTCAGGGGTCGTTCTGTTGTGAGCTGCACGTGGAGGAGAGTGGTGGCAGAATTTAGCTCCGGTGCCATCTAGTGACGACGTCTGTTCACAACACCCCGCCATTGGCAACAACGGACCTCTTCCTGTGGTGGAGGCCTCTGTGTGTGTGCGCACGCTTGTGTGTGTGTGTGTGTGTGTGTGTGTGTGTGTGTGTGAGTGTGCAGGCACTTTCAAATCCTGGTGCAGCCTGCAGATGGCAGTCTCATCTTTAGATGGTAGGAGAGAGAGAGAGAGAGAGAGAGAGAGAGAGAGAGAGAGAGAGAGAGAGAGAGAGAGAGAGAAAGTCACCATGAGTCTGGGTCTGCTCGCATTTGTTTATGGAAGGAAGTTATTAAAGTGTCCTTGGTGAGGAATTAAAAGGTCCTGATCACATGGGGCAGCAGGGCCTTGCACTACATGGAGGATGTCAGGAGTTTCCTGCCTCACCACTCCATCTTTCTCCCTTTGTCTCTCTCTCTCTCTCTCTCTTTCATCCCTCACTCCCATTCTCTCCGCTCTCTCGGCTTTTGTCTCGGGGAGAAATTTGAGGCAGAGGTCCGAGAACATGATCGTTAAAGAGGAAGGAGAGAGGACAGGGCGGGAGGTGGTGATGAAGCTGCTGCTGCACCATCCATCACGCTGGCCTCCACCACGCCTCCACACCACGCCTCCACACGCCAGAAGATGAAAGACTCCTCCAACACTGAGCTCTGGAGCAGACACACACCCTGGCGATTACAGAAACCTCCCTAAAGCTTAGCAGGGGTCCACGGTCCTGTCGTGTGCTGTCGACGAGGCACAACCGGACAGAAGGAGAGTGAGAGAGAGAGAGAGAGAGGGGGGGGCGGGGAGAGAGAGAGAGAGAGAGAGAGAGAGAGAGAGAAAGAAAAAGAAATCACATAAACCCCATTCATCAGCCCACGTGCCAGTAGACCTTCCTCCCTGACCCCAGGGTCACATGACCACTGGATCTTATGCCAACTGGGACAAAGCGAAGGAGAAGTGGTGTGTAGTGCTCTGAGCCCTCTACTCTCTCTCTCTCTCTCTCAGCTGATACCAGAAACACCAAGCACCGTCTGCCTGGTTTCTTCTCCTCTTTCTCCTCCTCTCCTCTCCTCCTTCTCCTCTCTCACCATTGCTGAACACGGCTTCTGGCTGAGGCCAAAGATTCCTTCATGTCCAGCTACTCTACGGTCTCCCTGGTGGGGGAGTGATGGGTGAAGTGTGAGCTGGTTGGGTTGGGGGGACGAGAGCTCGCTGATCGTAGAGAGTCTGACCTACTTTACCAGAGCCAGAGGGAACCGTCTGTCTCCTGCAGGACTGCTGTCTGTGTGCCACCGGGCCAAACACAAGAAACTTTGGTCAGAGCACGAACCAGCAACCAGCATCCAGGGGTTTAGATGACCGGAAAAATAGATGTTACTTAAGTGGCATACGATCCTTCACTGTTTGGGACCTGGTAGTGTACCAAGCCAAAACAACTCACGCTAACAGGAGAAGCTGCTGGCAAGCTAAATAGCAATGTAGTCCACTGGCGGATTCTTAATGTCGGTTGCGTACGGATTGTTTTCCCACAAGCGGGGAGTCCCAGCTGATGTGCGTGAGGGCGGGCGACGTGAGGGCGGGCGGCGTGAGGCCGGGCGGCGGGAAGGGTGCGGGCAGAAGCCAGAAGCAGAGACGGCTGCACGCTGGAGTAATGAGATCCAGAATCAGGAGCTCACAGCTTGGCACACGGCCACAACTGCTGAGAACGAGAGAACCTGGTGAGAAATGAGTGGAAGAGGAGGAGAAAAACATATAGAGAGAGAAAGAGAGAGAGGAGAAGAGAAGGAGAGGGAGAGGGGGACAGAAAGAGAGGGAAGGAGAGGGAGACATAGAGAGAGGGAGAGGGGGAGAGAGAAGAAGAGTGGGAAAAAGAGGGGGAGAGAGGGGAGAGGGGGGAGAGGGGGGGGAAAGGAAAATGAGAAAGAAAAGGACTGCAGGAAACAGAAAAAAATGAACAATCAGAAACCGGAGAGAGACAGAAGGAGAGAGAGAAGGAGAGAAAAAGACAGAAGAAAACAGAACACGGGAGAGTGGTAGAAAGAGAGAGTGTGTATGAAACTGGGCTGATCAGAATCTGGAGGCTGAACTCTTGTTCTGGGCTCGTTGTAGAGTCCTTTATCATATTTCTCACTGTGTGACCGCTAACCCTATGACAGACCAGTCTGTCTCTCAGTCTGCAGACCTCTCCAGGAAAACCTCCCGCTGCCTTTAAAATGTATCACATCCCCTTTAACTGCGGTTGTAAGAGTCAGTAATGCTGGATTTACACGAGCACGGTGACTGTTCAGGGAGACACAGCTGTTCTTGCTTTTGTAGCCCAGGAGACTGAAGCATTGTGGGACTGAATGTAGGTGTGAGCCAGGCTGGAGCCGACGGTGTAAATCTCGGTCTGGTACGGAGCCCTGAGCTACGGTCCGACGGGTCCTGACGTAACTACACCTCCACCCTCCTCTCCCCCGGCAACATACGTCCCCCACCATACCTGACGGGACCTCCAGAGACCACCGCTCCACCCACCGCCCTCTCCACGCCCTCCACCCAACACCCCTCCTCCACCATACACCCCTCCTCCACCCGGATCGGCTCCTACATGGAACGGGCCGGAAAGCCTCATACTGCAGTTGCCAGGGCCTCCCGGAACCCTGTCGGAGCAGCCAAGCGTTGCCGTGACGTTGCCACGACGTTCCTTCAACCGCTCTGGAGATGGAGTGAACCCTGGAGGGAGGTGCAGCTGCACTGAACACTTCTCCTTATGGTTGTCTCAGGATACATTTTTTTCCTTCTTTCTTTACTTTCTTTATCCCTCTGTTTTTTTCTCTTGCCCCTCCCCAACATACCCCTCTGCCCTCCCCCCCCCCCCCCACACACACTTCTGCTCCACAGACCTCCCTCCTGCCCCACAGCCCCCTCCTCCTGCCCCACAGACCTCTCTCCTGCCCCACAGCCCTCCTCCCTGCCCCACAGACCTCCCTCCTGCCCCCACAGCCCCCTCCTGACCCACAGACCTCTCTCCTGCCCCACAGACCTCTCTCTCCTGCCCCACAGCCCCCTCCTGACCCACAGACCTCTCTCCTGCCCCACCATCCCCCTCCTGACCCACAGACCTCTCTCCTGCCCCACAACCCCCCTGCTGCCCCCACAGACCTCCCCTCCTGCCCCACAGCCCCCTCCTCCTGCCCCACACACCTCCCTCCGCCCCACAGACCTACCCTCCTGCCCCACACACCTCCCTCCTGCCCCACAGACCTCCCTCCTGCCCCACAGACCTACCTCCCTGCCCCCACAACCCCCCAGTCCTGTCCCCACAGACCTCCCTCCCTGCCCCACAACCCCCCAGTCCTGTCCCACAGACCCCCCTTGTCCCACAGACCCCCTCCTGCCCCACAGACCTACCTCCTGCCCCACAACCCCCCCTCCTGCCCCTATCCCCCCCTCCTGTCCCACAACCCCCCCTCCCTTGTTACTTTGCTCTCATTCTTTAAACAGATTCATACTCAGTGCCAGCAAAGACCACTTACTGGCAATAGATCTAGAGTACAGAGAGAAAGGAAGACCAACACACACACATACCACACACACACACACATATACACACACACACCACACACCACACACCACACACACACACACATACCCACACTACATACACACACACATACTACACACACACGCACACACACATACCACACACACACACCACACACACATACTACACACACACACACACACACACCACATACTACACACACATACTACACACACACACGCACACACACATACCACACACACACACACCACACACACATACTACACACACACACACCCACACACATACTACTACACACACACACAAACCACACGCACACATACCACACACACACACACATATACTACACACACATACCACACACATACTACACACACACATACTACACACACACTCGCACACACACATACCACACACACATACTACACACACTACCACACGCACACATACCACACACACACACACACATACTACTACACACACACACATACACACATACTACACACACATATACCACACACACACATACTACACACACATATACCACACACACCACATACCACACACACACATACTACACACATATATACCACCACCACACATACCACACACACACATACTACACACACATATACCACACACACCACACACAACATACTACACCCACACACATACCACCACACACACCACACACACACAGCACACATACACAAATAAACACACATGAAAAGTAAACAAAACCTTTCCAAAACAGGCCTTCATGACACATGACACAGTTGTTTATATTCATCAAGCCGTCTGCTGGATTTTTTTATCTTGGCGTTTCTTTAACTCATCAGCTGCTGAGAATCTGCTTCACATTTTAGGACGTGATTCCCAGCACAACTGGTATGACACTCTGTGTTGTTGATATGACACTCTGTGTTGTTGATATGACACTCTGT
>NC_135229.1:10528839-10558839 GCF_052324685.1 Brachyhypopomus gauderio
CACACACACACACACACACACACACACACACACAGTCTGCTATTGCCAGTCTCAGCCAAGTGGAGAGAGGGTGAGTTGCTAAAGTAGCCCTGACCAAAAAAGCAAAAAGGGGGAGGATACAATTCTGATAAAAGGGTTAGGACTGTATTTAAACTGTCTGACTAATATATAGGACCATATGACTAATATATGGGACCATATAGTTAATATATGAGACAGTATGACTAATATTTAGGACCATATGGCTAATATATAGGACGGTATGACTAATATATGACTAATATATAGGACCATATGACTGATATATAGGACGGTATGACTAATATATGACTAATATATAGGACCATATGACTGATATATAGGACAGTATGACTAATATATGACTAATATATAGGACAGTATGGCTAATATATATGACAGTATGACTAATATATGGGACCATATGACTAATATATAGGACAGTATGATTAATATATGGGACCATATGACTAATATATAGGACAGTATGACTAATATATAGGACCATATGACTAATATATAGGACAGTATGACTAATATATGACCAATATATAGGACCGTATGGCTAATATATATGACAGTATGACTAATATATGGGACCATATGACTAATATATAGGACAGTATGATTAATATATGGGACCATATGACTAATATATAGGACAGTATGGCTAATATATAGGACCATATGACTAATATATAGGACAGTATGACTAATATATAAACACAGACTCTCTCTGAGAGACAAACAACACACAGACTCTCTCTGAGGGACACACAACACACAGACTCTCTCTGAGAGACACACAACACACAGACTCTCTCTGAGGGACACACAACACACAGACTTTCTCTGAGAGACAAACAACACACAGACTCTCTGAGGGACACACAACCCACAGACTCTCTCTGAGAGACAAACAACACACAGACTCTCTCTGAGGGACAAACAACACACAGATTCTCTCTGAGGGACATACAACACACAGACTCTCTCTGAGGGACACACAGCACATAGACTCTCTCTGAGGGACACACAGCACACAGACTTTCTCTGAGAGACACACAACACACAGACTCTCTCTGAGAGACATACAACACACAGACTCTCTCTGAGGGACACACTAGATTGAAAATGTCAGCACAGCACAGACAAAGCCAAGACTGCTGTGTCAACCTCTTCACATCCTGTGTTTGCCAGGACGGTTTCTGTCTCTGACGCAGATCCTTCAGTGAGGAACCTGTCTTCACACACCAGGTCAAAGTCACACTGGTTTCTGCAGTGCTCAGCTCAGGAGTTAGCTCAGCTCAGGTTAGCTCAGCTCAGGTTAGCTACTCTACACTCTCATTGTATGTTGTCCTAGTAACATAGACAGAATTCAGAAGCTGCTTTGACGATGAACAAACATGGCCTGGAGAGCAAGAACATAAAGGAGTCCAGGTCTCTACGGGAGGGATGGTCTTAATTTGCTCTTCGTCTGTTGAACAGCTACGTGCTAGACATGTCACGGGTCGCTGGAGGAAAAGAGGCAGTCAGCACATCTCCTCACAGCATGGTTAGCTGGCCTGTGAGACAGAGTGAGGGAGCTGGTGTGTGGTAGTAGTGTGAGGGAGCTGGTGTGTGAGGTAGTGTGAGGGAGCTGGTGTGTGAGGTAGTGTGAGAGTTCTGGTTTGTGATGTAGTGTGAGGGTTCTGGTGTGTGCAGTAGTGTGAGGGTTCTGGTTTGTGATGTAGTGTGAGGGTTCTGGTGTGTGAGGTAGTGTGAGAGTTCTGGTGTTTGATGTAGTGTGAGGGCTCTGGTGTGTGAGGTAGTGTGAGGGCTCTGGTGTGTGATGTAGTGTGAGGGTTCAGGTGTGTGTGAGGTAGTGTGAGGGCTCTGGTGTGTGCAGTAGTGTGAGGGTTCTGGTGTGTGAGGTAGTGTGAGGGTTCTGGTGTGTGGGGTAGTGTGAAGGCTCTGGTGTGTGAGGTAGTGTGGGAGTTCTGGTGTGTGATGTAGTGTGAGGGCTCCGGTGTGTGTGGTAGTAGTGTGAGGGTTCTGGTGTGTGATGTGGTGTGGGGGGCTGCGGTGTGTGGTAGTGGTGTGAGGGTTCTGGTGTTTGATGTAGTGTGAGGGTTCTGGTGTTTGAGGGTTCTGGTGTTTGATGTAGTGTGAGGGTTCTGGTGTGTGAGGTAGTGTGAGGGCTCTGGTGTGTGATGTAGTGTGAGGGTTCTGGTGTGAGGTACTGTGAGGGTTCTGGTGTATGCCCATGAAAGCTGTTTGTAGAGTGCGATACACACATACATAGTTCATAATTCCTACAAGATAACACACACACTCACACACACACAAACTCACATGTATTCGGTGGGGATAACATCTTTCCCAGGAAACTGCAGAACACTGTTCTGGGTTGGGAGGAGTTGGAAGGAGATCAGAGAAACATCATCCTCTTCTTAAGATGGAGACAGAGACCAGATTCCTTCTCAAATCCAGCATAAATGTGGCATATTAATACTCTAATCCAGCACATTAGCACTACATTCGCTCTGCTGAAATGCTGTTTCTTCCTGAGAAGTTCAAGAAGCAGGATTACTGTCCCTTATCATACGGGACCAGGTCAGGAGACCCAGTACCTCATCACATCCCTGAAAACCTGCCCCACAGCCCTGAATACCTGCCCTACGAGCCTACAGATCTGTCCCACAGATCCAAAACTAAACTAAACAAATCCCAGACAATCCCACTGCATTGAAAAATTTGGCTTCGAAAATTCAGTACGTTTCTCAAGGAACCTTCTCAACTAAAAGAGCAAGAAACACTGAAAGATAAATGAAGGCAAAGCGTCATCGCCCAGAAGAGAGATTGTCCACTTCTTTCTTCTCTAATGGTTGTCTGGCGTCTGTCCCACACCCTCTTAAGAAGGTGTCTCTCACTGAAATCGAGACGTGAGTGAGACTCAGCCGTCCCACCATGTGACGTTTAACTCGTGAGCGCAGGGAGCAGAAGGCCAGCTCTGTTTCTGCCTTCATGCCCTCTAACCTGGGACGTGTAGGTTCTGGCACTGGTGGGTGCGGGAGGATTTGGGCTCTGGGCCTTCCGCTTCCTACCACGGTAACCAGTAACAACACAAGACAGGAGCTTGGATTAAAACGAGAGTCATTAATAACTTCACAAGCGGCAGGAAACATTTAAATATGCTCCGAACAACGTTCTTCCTTCGCAAAACAACGAAAAAAGAAAAGCAGCACTGATGAGTTTTTAAATGAGGTGGTGTCAAACTACAAAGGGATGCGATGACGGCTTCTTTCACAGTCTGACTCCATCACACCAAAGAGCTCTTACCAGAATAAGCCAGTGAGGGGGCAGAGTTATCAGACCACATAAAGGAGCGACATTATCAGATTATTTGATCTCTCTGCAAACACTACGACACTACAGCAAACCTGAAACTGTGCTCGTCATTGCACTGCTGAACTGTGCATGCATGTTTGTTTGTGTGTGTGTGTGTGTGTGTGTGTGTGTGTGTGTGTGTGTGTGTGTGTGTGTGTGTGTGTGTGTGTGTTCTTGCAGGCATGGGAAGTGATGTTAGGATCCTGGGGTGTGAATCTGTCTGTGCTGCATGTATCAGGTGTGTAACAGTGAAACTGTCGCTGGCACTGCTGTGGTTAGACTCTCGCACGCATGGTTGCACAGAACTGCAGTGTGTGAGTTGACGTGTGTGAGACAGGCACTACAGCAGGACACACAGAGGTGCGAGTGTGTCCCAGCAACACTGAGTAAATGGAGAGTCTTCTGAGAAGAGTGGGGGTGGTGTCCTGTCTGTAGTCCTGGGTCTGCTGATAAAGGTGGCTGTATTGTCCTGTCTGTAGTCCTGGGTCTGTTGATAAGAGTGGTGGTGATGTCCTGTCTGTAGTCCTGGGTCTGCTGATAAAGGTGGCTGTATTGTCCTGTCTGTAGTCCTGGGTCTGCTGATAAGGGTGTCAGTATTATCCTGTATGTTGTCCTGGGATATTTAGGCAATGTTGTGGATGACATACTCTGGAATGTGAATGTTAAAGCAGGAGGGACACACCAGTACCCCAACACACACCAGGACCCAAACACACACCAGTACCCCAACACAAACCAGGACCCAAACACACAGCAGTACCCCAACACACACCAGGACCCAAACACACACCAGTACCCCAACACACACCAGTACCCAAACACACACCAGTACCCCAACACAAACCAGGACCCAAACACACAGCAGTACCCCAACACACACCAGGACCCAAACACACACCAGTACCCCAACACACACCAGTACCCAAACACACACCAGGACCCCAACACACACCAGTACCCAAACACACACCAGTACCCAAACACACACCAGGACCCCAACACACACCAGGGCAACAAAACACACACCAGGACCCCAACCAGCCCCGTCGACAGGGGGGGGACAACCGGGTCTGTTGTCCCGGGCCCTAGGGCCAGGGGGGCCCATCAAAGAGCCCAGCAATTTATTTTTTATTTAAAGTCTATAATTTATAAATAATCTTGAAATCTTTCATTAATATAAAATTATGTACTCATAATAAGCTCAATGTCTCAAATATATATGTTTTTTACCTATCTGCATATTTTCCATTAAGTGCATACACCCCCGCCTCCCACTGGAAAATGGTTTGATCCAGCACCGACTGTAGCCGGCCGGTATCCGCCCAACAGCGGGAAATACAGTGGTGGATAGTTAAAGTAAATACTGAAATCTGGAGCGCAGAAAAGAAAGGAAAAACATTTACCTGACGAATTTTAAAGTTGCATTGTGTTCCAGGTTTGAAAAGTGCTGGAATTTAGGGTAAAGTACTTGAAAATGCTTGAAATTGTAACTACTTCGTTTCACAACAATATCTGTCTGACTGAACAGTTCTCGTGAAGACGTTAAGATTGGGCGTTTTGAAAATAAACAACCATTAAATAATGTGATAAAAAGCGAATTATTTCGAATCATTTCGAGTATATGTATAAATATTTAACTTAATTAAGTTTAACGTGCTGGAAAATATTGAAATGGACCTTTAAAGTGACGTACAAGTGCTTTAATTCCACCTTATAAAGATGTATGAACCCTGCATTGCGCTGAAGCGCGGAGCGCGCGAAGTTACAAAATTCGAGAGGTGCACGAACTCGCGAATCAACAGCGCGCGAGGCCCTCGCGCACGGGCGGAGCCACTGCGATTACGTCAATTTCGCGTGGGGGGGTACATGAATCTTTCTTGTCCCGGGCCCCAGCAAGACTGTCAACGGGCCTGACCCCAACACACACCAGGGCAACAAAACACACCAGGATCCCAACACACACCAGTACCCCAACACACACCAGGACCCAAACACATGCCAGGGCCCCAACACACACCAGGGCCCCAACACACACTAAGGCAACAAAACACACCAGGACCCCAACACACACCAGGGCAACAAAACACACCAGGATCCCAACACACACCAGTACCCCAACACACACCAGGACCCAAACACATGCCAGGGCCCCAACACACACCAGGGCCCCAACACACACTAAGGCAACAAAACACACCAGGACCCCAACACACACCAGGGCAACAAAACACACACCAGGGAAACAAAACACACCAGGATCCCAACACACACCAGGACCCCCAACACACACCAGGATCCAAACACACCAGGACCCCAACACACACCAGGACCCAAACACACACCAGGACCCCAACACACACCAGGACCCCAACACACACCAGGACCATGTCACACACCAGAACCTAGTATTGCTGAACTGGACTGCACTGAACTAACAGGAAAGACATTAGGACAATAATGAAAAACATTAAGCTGAACACTGAAAGTGATTCTGGTACAATAAATGTATCTTGTGCACTGTGTAGGTTAATGTACAAGTGTATGTCCACTAGCACCAGGTCGTGGGTATAAATCGTGGTGTAGTTACCCCACCCCCATCTCCATTCTTGCTATCTCTGTTTTTCTGCTGACTCACAACACTTAGGCCTAATCTGCAGCGTGAGCTAATGTGTGAGGTAGCATGTGAGGTGATGTGTGAGGTAGTGCGTGAACCAATGTGTGAGGTAGCATGTGAGGTGGCATGTGAGGTAGTGCGTGAGGTAGCGTGTGAGGTAGCATGTTAGGTGATGTGCGAGGTAGCGCATGAGCTAGTGTGTGAGGTAGCGTGTGAGGTAGCATGTGAGGTGATGTGCGAGGTAGTGTGTAAATTTAGTGTGTAAGGTAGTGTGTGAGGTAATGTGTGAGGTAGCGGGTGAGGTAGCATGTGAGGTGATGTGCGAGGTAGTGTGTAAATTTAGTGTGTAAGGTAGTGTGTGAGGTAATGTGTGAGGTTAAACTGCACGTGAGGCAATCTGGAAATCCTTTTGTTTCATTAGTCACAGCAAACTTCATTCCACCTCGTTACTGGTCATGCACTTTGCGCACTGGTGTCCTCTGCATTTCCTACAGAAACATCATCACCGAGTTCCTCTTCCCAGCCCTCTTAACCATACGTATACACGTCACAACTGCAACAACTGGAATTCCTTGGGAAAATTACACTTCCTCTGCAAAATAAACAAGGTCAGGATGTAATCTGATAATTTCACAAGTGTTCAGCATCAACACAAGGAATGGAAGTTCTACAGCGACTTTTACGCAAGAATCAGAACGTAATCTAAGCCGTGGGTCCCCAGGACATAAGCGTGCTTGCAGAAACAGAACAAGATCAAATGCTCATGAAGTGCTTCACCCCCAGGGAGCGAGCAGTAGATGGTTTGACCCGGGCCGACCCTGCTGTGAGCGCAGATGGACCGCTTTATGTCTGGGGAAATAGGGGGGAGTCTGGGGGCCAGTGGCTGTTCTATTATGTGGTTAGTTGGGGTAGAGAGGGACTTGAAAATTACATAGCTTTGACATTTCCAGGTCCTTATTCAGACAGATTGGTGTAAAGTGGGGACCGTTGATCACACATGGACAGAAGACATGGATGACAGTATGACTGTATGTCCAGTAAAGACACTCAGTGAATGAGAAGGTAAAACATCTGCTGAGGGAAACGAGCCTCATCAGCACAGCTCTGCTCACAGCTCCCTCGCCTGCCAGCCACAGCACAACCCTAAATATAGCCTCATCAGGGTGACCTTTGACCCCTCACCCTGCGGCTCGTGTGACGCATCGTCCTGAGATAGAGGTGTGGGTGCACAGATGTGAGGTTCCACCCCCCCCCCCCCCCCCCACACACACACACACACCCACATGAACAACCCTCCCCCAAACAAGAGGCAGAAAGATGGAGGGAGCAGGACAGAGAAATGAGAGAACAACAGGGCAGAGAAGGGAGAAAAGTATACCATCAGGGGAAAGGTCCAAAACGACATGTGACCCACCAATAGGGGGCGTCCTAGAGACGTGACAGACAGCGAAACACAGGAAAGTCAGCCCAAAACAATGTGACCTTTCGCTTAAATGTGTGTTTTTACACACCTTGCATTAAACTTCCTGCTTCCGCCAAAATATACACAAACACACACAACCACACACAGATCTTCACCAGCTCAGCACACGCCCGCACTTATGCCGGGTTGCCAGGTTGGGCAGAAAGCCACGCAGAGTCACAGGGCGCAGGCATGCTCCTGACCCTGGACACACTCCGGCTCCTGGCACCAGAACCACCCTGGACAGAAGAATGTCATGGGGAGGCTTAAGCAGACCAGGCTGGTGATTCCAGCATCACTTCTGACACGCCTGATGCTGTTCTGACACCAGGCCCGAACAAAAGAAGCCACTGTGAACCATCACGCTCAGAACCACGACTGCACGGGTGATGAGAGGAGGATGGTCACTCAGACCTCTGGATCCAATCTGGCAACAACAGCTGAGAACTTGGACATGCAAAAGGCCTAAAGCAAACACACACGCCCTCCGACACACACACACACACACACACACACACACATTCACACACATATATGAGGGGCTTTAGGACCCCGCAGGGTAGAAGAAACAAACATTCCTACATAGCCCAAAAACCCCAGAGATGTTGGGAAGCAGGGAAGGACAGATCAAGGAAGATGTGGAGACAGACAGAGGGACAGAGAGACAGATAGATGGAGAAAGAGTGAGAGAGACTGAGAAAGGGAATGAACACACACACAGTCTGATACAGCAAACTGAGAAGAGAAAGACAGAACATGAGAAATGGATACACAGTTAGTCGCTCTGAGACCACAGGGCAGAAAGAGAAGAGAACGAGAAAAGGACAGAGCAGGTTTGGACATTGTTTCCACGGATATAATTTCAATGGCTCAGTGCCTTACGGTTGCATTGACATTCAGATCACAGAGCCTGGTGGCTCATAAATACGTTGGGCGTAGTGCTATATCACTCGCTCGTGTGTATCTGCACACACACAGTCCCAGAATTCTACGTATTATCAACAGGAGGGCTCTCCCTTGTCTTCCAATAATGACTTTGATCCTGGTCCAGAGAATATCCCAGAATGCTCTAAGGCAATGGGTCAAACACCCTCGGATACATACAGATGCTGGGTGCTTGCCATGGAGCAGTGGCATATAAAGGGCACTGACTGACACATGCACTCTTACACACACACACACACACACACACACACACACACACACACACACACACACACACACACACACGTTGTTGTTGGCCTGGCAATGTCCAGTGGCAGGAGGCCGTTCAGAAACCAGCAGCTAGTGGATGCTAGTCTTCCCTCCAGACCCCTCACCCTCCAGACCCCTCACCCTCCAGACCCTCACCCTCCAGACCCCTCACCCTCCAGACCCCTCACCCTCCAGACCCTCACCCTCCAGACCCTCACCCTCCAGACCCCTCACCCTCCAGACCCCTCACCCTCCAGACCCTCACCCTCCAGACCCCTCACCCTCCAGACCCTCATGGTAACACCAACTTTTTAATGCTTCTGTGTGTGGTAGTGTTTAATGCTTCTGTGTGTGGTGGTGTTTAATGTTTCTGTGTGTGATGGTGTTTAATGCTTCTGTGTGTGATGGTGTTTAATGTTTCTGTGTGTGATGGTGTTTAATGTTTCTGTGTGTGATGGTGTTTAATGCTTCTGTGTGTGGTAGTGTTTAATGCTTCTGTGTGTGGTGGTGTTTAATGTTTCTGTGTGTGGTGGTGTTTAATGTTTCTGTGTGTGGTGGTGTTTAATGCTTCTGTGTGTGGTGGTGTTTAATGTTTCTGTGTGTGGTGGTGTTTAATGCTTCTGTGTGTGGTGGTGTTTAATGTTTCTGTGTGTGGTGGTGTTTAATGCTTCTGTGTGTGGTGGTGTTTAGTGTTTCTGTGTGTGGTGGTGTTTAATGTTTCTGTGTGTGGTGGTGTTTAATAATGCTTCACCAGGACAGACTCTACCAGCACAACAAACATGATGATCAGGGGGAGACAGTGATCAGAAGACCAGCAGTAGTTCCAGCCAAATCCTGCCCTAGTTTCTCACACACACACAGTCACACACACAAGCTGGTGGCATAGTGACACTAATCTAATTTGCCTGAAGGGTTTTAAATACTCCCTGGTGGGAAGGTTTGCTGCTAGTGTGACCTTCTCGTGTAAATCACCACAGGAGTCACAACCACTCACAGTTGCAAATACATGCGCGCACACTTGCACGCATGCACACACACACACACACACAGGCTTCATGGTGTTCTGTTTTCGTTTCTGCTGAGATATCCCAAAACACACTTCTCTCTTCGTCTCAGTGACACCCGCCACCCATTTGGTGAGATCACAGCATCAAACGTGAGCAGTGAGAACACGGTGCAGTGCGGAGTCTGCACGTGAGACCACTGTGAGACGTCTGCACGTGAGTCCACTGTGAGACATTTAAGGGTTTGAGACGGGGATGGCGGGGCAGAGGGTGGGGTAGAGGGCGGGGCAGAGGGCGGGGCAAGTCTTCGCCAGCTGTTTTACCGCCAGCTGTATGTATCTCCCACAGTGCAGACGTCAGTGACCTGTCTCACGGAAACGCAGATCAATTCAGGACTGATGCATGAAACACTAGTTTCACTTAACAGAAGAATAAGCGGTGGGAGAAGAGAAAGAGAGAGAGAGAGGGTGGGGGTGACAGAATGACACAGACAGAGATAAAGACAGGATAGAGAGAGAGAGGATGATAGAGAGAGTGATAGAGAAAGGAGGGATCATAGCATATGTAAGAGTGGCTTATGCCTCATAGAATAGGGTGTAGTGGGGGAAATAGACTGAACAGTGTGTAGGACAGTTAACCAGTAATTAACCAAGAAGCGCTTCAAAGGTTGGGCTGCAGTATGAATGACATTTCTTGTTTCAGATCATATCAAAATGCTCAAAATTGTAACACTATTCCAACGTGTTCCGTTCTGTCCTAGTAATGACGACCCGAATGACTGAAGCGTCGTGGTGCAAATACACATTTTCAGCGGACCACGTCTTCGAGTAAAACTACACACTATGGCTCCACTATGAACGTAACCTTGGTGCAAACACACTTTACGAGGCGCAACGTGAAATAAAACATGGTGCAAAGCGTGCAACACCGGCAGTAAGCGGCGCGCGGGAGGCGGCGGGCTACAGCCGTTACCGTCACCGCCGACTAATCGCATCCACATGCGGACACGCGGGTCGCCAGAGGAACGGAACCGGGAGGGGGGTATACTCTGCTCGCGCACGAACAGCGCAAAAAACCTCCCCGTCGTCTCGTCAAGACATCAAAGCGCAGTTCCGAATTCCTCGGTCCTCGCGCACCATTTCGCGGGGTCCCTGCTGCAGCCCGCAGACGTCACACCGCATGTAAGCGCGAGACGGGGGGGAATTTCCGCGGACACTGCAGCACAATCCATTATTTGGGGGAAAGGATAGAAAGTGCCATGAACCACTGGGCGATTTAAGTTACGCGTCCACGGACAGACGTGACACTCGAGCTCCCACCGCGCACACGCACGAGCCATGTAAAATACTGTAAAATACTCCCACAGCGCACACGCACGAGCCATGTAAAAATACTGTAAAATACTCGCAGCGCATTTGATGTATTCTGTGTAGGATCTGCTGCAAAGCGGTAATGAATGTAACATTGTGTCTCCGTGCGGAGGGGCTGCACGTGAAATCATTGAATGTAACATTGTATCTCCGTGGAGGGGGCGGCACGTGAAAAAAAAACTTGAACAAAATATTTAGGCTGTATGAAAAGCGATGGTGTTACCATAGCAATGACAGCTGTGATCCACTGGGCTAGGTGTCAGAATGAAGTTGGACCGCAGATGTAACGGTGCGGACAGCCAGATGTAAAGAGCGCCTTACCGTTATAGTGGAATTTCTCACGGCGTTCGAGGCGGTCTGCCGGATCTCCGCGGCGCTCCCCGGTTTCAGCAGGTTCTTGGTGAATCTCCGGGTCGGTTCCGCTGCCATCGCTGCATGGGCTCGGACGGATAAACGACCTCCGTGTCAGGAACACAATATCGGGTTTTAAATCAAGCGACTGCTGTTCCAGACAGCGACAATGCGCGCGTCTCTCTCTCTCTCTCTCTCTCTCTCTCTCTCTCGCATACCAGCGTAACCTACTACGGCGGAGTGTTACTAAGATTGCAGGCTGCAGGCAGAGCTGAATTCATTGAGCTATTATCAGCAGCACTCTTGACCGCTATAGCTTTAGGCTATATATATCTAGTGGTATATATATATATATATATATATATATATATATATATATATATATATATATATATATATATATATATATATATATATATATATATATATATATACATCCTCTTACCAAGATTACAAAATAAAATTATAACAAAGCATTTTGGTTTATTTTTATAGAAGTAGGATATGAAATATGTTTAATATGAATAAATGCGTGTTTAATATATTGAACATGGTTCAGACATGTCTAAAATGAACCTGCTAACGACGGTGACCGCATGTTTTCCGCTGATCGTGTTACAACGTATTTTATTTAATATAGTTTGGTGCCCGCATTCAGTAGGTGAAAAGTACTCCAATATTGTGGAAATTCACTAAAATGGGCAAAAGTGCTTTTGAGTCAGCATAAATATTTTTACTGTCCCCAAGGATAAACGACACTGCAAATGTGGTGTCACAGCGCCCTCTCCTGGTTACTCTGAATAAAATACCGTTATGATTACTGTTAGTAATTTGCTTCTCAAGCCTGATTCTAAAGATGAAAAAACAGCTGACAGTGGAGATTGGCCTTTAATAGTCAATAATAATATATTGATATTACATATTATATAATATAAATTCCGTGTTTTGGCAATAAAATGCTTTTCTCCGTCGCAAACAGCTGGGCTGTCAGTTGCTATCTGGTGTACTTTGGCGCCCCCGTGCGTCCGCATAGGGTACGTGCGTCTTTCGCACTTGACGCAGTATCAGAAACGTTTTATTATCGCTGGAACATTAGAATCAGATGTATTAGGATATGGAATATCTAAAAATGCGGAGTCCTGAAATTAGGAAGGAGAAGTATAGGAAACTGTCACAGTAAATTTATATAATGAACGTACGGACAGAGGGAGGTATTAAATTTGATATCAAGTTTAATTAAAATGAATTTTACAAAAGCATGGTTCAAAAAAGTGTCATTTAGATTATTCATAGGAAGTTAAAAGACATAATTTTGTCCACAGTAAATTAAATCCATCGAACTATTTATTGTCTTTGTCCAAATCCTCCCAATTTACATCGTAAATATTCTGGGGCAGGTTGCCTCGTCTCACAGCACCACAACACGTTTAAGGCGGCTGTTTAACGAAAACAAGTAAGATTCAGAAACAGTTGAGAATCGGTTGAGAATCAATCAAGGAAACAAACCAAAAACGGAACTGGCAAAACAGGCGAAACCCATGAAACAGGTACTACAGGTCACAACGAAAACACACTGAGTAAATCAAATAAACGGAAACGGCTTAAAAACTTGACTTCCCAGTAACAAACTGAAAAAACCGCAGAATATGTAGCGAAGAAATAGGCATACAACGAGACACGCGCGATAACTAATAATCTCGGGAAACGAACAGGAGGGTTATGGGTAATGTAGTCTGAAGAATGTTGGAAGACTGCTGGGAGCGTCACCAGTTAAACTCACTAGTCTATTAGAGGTTAACCAAGCTGAAAGCCTGTTTGGCCTGTTACTGGCTGTGTATGACCACGCCATTGGCGTAACTTCATTTATGACCATGTCATTGATGTAACTGCATGTCTGCATGTGATGGGTTACCAGTTTAACAATACCTGACAAATACGACCTAAATTACTACCGTTTAACAATTTTTACAGGCAGGATTACAGCAGTTAACAGTACCCAATACAAACAGAGCGGTTAGTAAAGCTGACCAACGCAGCTCTGTGGTGAAGGTTGTTGACTCGTACCCACAAGGCTGCTGGACTACTGCAGAGGGGGTCCACACTTGTGTTCTCTGATGAAAGTAAACGTTGCATTTCTACTAGGACATTTTCTGAGATACTGAATTAGTCAGTTATCAAATTAGAAGAAGAAATAAACACTTGTGTTTATACACAGTGTATACACTGTGTGTATGAATGAGTACGATACAAGTTTCACTTTGTTAGTGGAATTACTGAAATCAATTTTTTTATGATATTCTAATTTTTATCGGCAAGAGACAGAATTAATCACTGATTTCATGCAGTGTTAATTGGCATTGTATTTATACTTATTCAGGCCTCAGACAGATGATTGAATCATGTCTTGCAGTTCCTTTGTCTGTCAGCAGATGGAGCCAATGTATCGTATAAGAACTCTCCCCTGAATAGCAGCTCTTTCAACATACTCTTAGATCATTCTCCCAGAAAATATGACGTTTCATTTCCCCCCGACATGTGTCTTCCAAGAATAGAAGAGAGAGAGAGTGAGAGAGAGAGAAAGAGAGAGAAAGAGTTTGGCTGTATACATCAGCCAATATAAGAAATCATGGCTACCCAGAGGGCAATGTTTATGTCAGCAGTGCAGCCCTCCGCCTGTAGAGACAGAGCTGGGCTGATGGCCATGTTAACAGTGCAGGACTGTGGGGCCTTTAACTCGGGCCTGGGCCCAGTTCTCATGATGCATGCTCGCTGCGTGTGCACGCTCGTCTGATGACATCACACACTTCTCACCCAGTGACATAGTATGTTAGTTTATAGCAGTGTCAGTCTGAATCAAAAACGTTTTTGAAAATCTTTTTCTTTATTTTTAGATTACCTGTAGATCAGCAAAAGAGAGGAATGTGAGAATGTGTCTGATGTTCAATCAAAGCCAATCAAAGCCAATGAGAAGATTAAGAAAAAATAAAAAAAATATTTTTATGACTCTCTCTCTCTCTCTCTCTCTCTCTCTCTCTCTCTCTCTCTCACTCTTATCCTACAGACGCACACACACACAGTACGTATACATCCAGACACATACACATACATACACAGTAGCCTACATATTCACACATACAGTACATGCAGATATAATCTTCACAATTAAATGTAACTGAACTTAATACGTACATGTTTTTGCTTATGTGTGGTGTGTGTTACAGCATGAGAGAGAGAGAGTATTCAATGTGTAGGTGTGTGTGTGCATGTGTGTGTGCGTGCATGCTTGAGTGTGTGTATGTGCGTGTTGTGTGTGTGTGTGTGTGTGTCTACACTATTTGATGCCTGAGGTGCTATTTCTCAGATGAAAGCCCTGTGATGAGGTGGATCCTTGGGCCCGTGACAGCTGTATATTAATCTACAGAACTTCAGACAAATCAAACAGATTCTCTTTCTCTGGTGTAAACACACACACACAACACACACACACGCAGCATAAACCCCAGAGCCGTCTTCATATGCCCAGGCTATGTGGCATGAAATGAAACACAGATCATCTTTAAGGGCCTGAGTGCCTTTGAAACCGCACCGTCTGCCTCGGACCCCCCCCCCCCCCCCCACACCCCCACTTCAACGAGCCCGAGCTGTATTGTGATACAGCACCATCCCCACTTCAAACCCATTTGCTCATTTGGTAATTGGGAGATTAAGCAGACACAGTTTGCATTGTGAGAGTTTTCAGCGGACTCAGAACATCAAACCTTCCACAGTTCCCATCATTCCCAGTCAGGCCTCTTCCAGTTTGGGGCAGATTACAGTTTTTCCCAAATGTTTAAACACATTTCGAGAAATCTTGGCTCAGTTTCTCAAAACTCTACACACAAACTCAAAATTATTAACTGCTTTGTTGAAACTCCACAAATCTCTAGCAAAACTGATTCCTTCCACCAAAACAACACACACAGCTATTTTATATGCTTCTCTTGGAGAGCATCAAATAAACACTGACAAGATAAACTCAAAGCACTATTATCAGAAGTATTTGTATGTTTGAGTTCATGAGGCCACTGTACAAATTCAAATGCAAACAAGTCCATGCAAAAATGTTGGCTTTCTGTTCTTCATATTTGTTTGGTGCAGTGTAGGACCCTCATATAGCATTTACAGTACTACATGTATATGCGACACAAATGTAAGCCATTTCTACTGTATGTAGTATGCAGCAAAACTGTAATGTTCACCTATGTAAGTACAATGAGAAACATGACGAGGAAAATCAGTTCCCATACAAAGAGGTAACAAATGTATTTATTGAAATGCAAAGAAACAGATCACTGTTCATCAAACCTCTGATGTCGGTCAGGCCAGAG
The DNA here is from genome assembly GCF_052324685.1 of Brachyhypopomus gauderio. Taxonomy (NCBI): domain Eukaryota; kingdom Metazoa; phylum Chordata; class Actinopteri; order Gymnotiformes; family Hypopomidae; genus Brachyhypopomus; species Brachyhypopomus gauderio. The sequence continues at coordinate 10,544,589 of NC_135229.1, forward strand.
GACCTCATCTACATCAGCTGCAATATTCTCCCTCGCCAAACAGCGGGGGAAAAAACGCCTTGCATGGCGAATCCATCCTTGGCAGTCATCTGCGTGGATGTCATCACATGCCTCCCCCATTGCCTGAAGTAGCGGCACACTGTCATGGGGTCTGCGTTCGTACACTTTCCACCTCCATGCAGAGAAGAACTCCTCTATTGGATTAAGAAATGGGGAATATGGTGGAAGGTACAGCACAACAAACTGTGGATTGTTAGTGAACCAGTCATTGACCAGAGCTGCCCGGTGGAAACTTATATTATCCCAGATAAGAACATAGGAGGGCTGCGCTGGTTCTTCCTGTGGGAGGTTGAGGAGGTTTTTGAGTTCATCGAGAAATGATAGCAAACGAGTAGTATTATAAGGCCCAAGTTGTGCGTGGTGATGTATGACCCCACGGTGACCAATGGCAGCACACATGGTAATGTTTCCACCACGCTGCCCAGGGACATTAACAATGGCACGGTTGCCAATGATGTTCCTCCCCCGTCGCCTGATCTTATGCAGGTTGAACCCTGCCTCATCAATGAATATATATTCATAGGGAACAGCACTGGCATCCAGTTCAAGCACTCTCTGGAAAAAAGGAAAATGACCATTAGACCATGAGTCCCCAACCACCGGGCCGCAAAAATTTCAGACACGTAACCGGTCCGTGGTGCAAAAAAGGTTGGGGACCGCTGCATTAGACAAAAGGTCAACCTAGTGACACTGAGGTAAACAGTGACCTGCCCAAAAAGGGTACTGAGAGGGTACTGTACTCACATGCACATATTGGTATCGTTGCTCCTTTACACGGTCAGAGTTGCGGTCAAATGGAACACGATATACTTGCTTCATACTCAGCTGGTGACGTTTTAAAACACGTTCAATTGTGGACAGGCTGACCTGGTCAATGTTTGAGAAATGAACATTATCTTCCAGGACTCTGTCCCTGATTTCCCTCAGGGTAATGGCATTGTTCTCTAAAACCAAGTTTACTATGGTGGTCTCCTGTTCAAGTGTGAATTTCCGGCATCTGCCGCCTCTTGCTGGCCGTCTTTCTATTCTGATAAAAGTATACACACACACACACACACACACACACACACACACATTATAGATATGCATTTCACTATATTGCTACATACTGTAATTGTAAAGATAAACATTGAACTACTGTGCACATTTCTGTGAACACTACAGTAAAACCATAAAGTGGTTACTTACCTATTCTCTTCTCTAAAAGCCCGAATAACTGAAGCTACTGTAAAGCGGCTCAAATTTGGCTGGACTCGACGCCCAGCTTCAGTCATGGTTAGGCCATGATTCAATACATGGTCCACTAAGGTTGCCCGTATTTCGTTTGAAAGATTGCCTCGTCTTTGCCTTCCTCTTCCTCTTCCTCTTCCTCTTCGGCCTGCTAGGCCTCCTCTTACTCTAACTCTTCCTCTGTGTTCCTGTTGCTCCATCATCTCACCTAACACCTGTATCAGTCACTTGAGGCCTCTTTTATACTCTGACAAATGATTGAAACATTCTGCTAATTAAGTTTGCACAGGTGCAACTTGTGTGAGACTATTTGGTAATTCAGGGTTTTGTATTTGAAAGTCAGTGATTCTTAGGTGACCAAGGTGTACTAAATGATGCTATTTGTGTTTAGTGACTTGCAAAGCTGTGATTTAGATTGATATTTGAGTGAAAACATATAGAATTGTGCTTAGAGTTTAGCAGTTTGGGGTCACAATGTTGACACATGAGCTTCATGTTTTTGGACTTGTGTGCATAGTTCCACATTTTGTGTTTAAACAATTGGGAAAAACTGTAACTGCTGAAACGTGGTGCATTATTAATGCTGAGGATCAATAAATATGTATTTCTTTGGGATTACACAGTATTTGTGGGTCAATGGAAATGTATTGGATATAAAATGGAGTAGAAGTGTTGCCGGTTGCCTCCCAGAACCGAGTGTGTAGAATGTGATGTAGTGTTTTGTTGGTATTTGTGCTAATGTTGTGTTTATGCCAATAAGGTCATGTTAACGTGAAGTGACTTAGAGGGGAGGTAGAGTGAGAGAGTGAGAGAGTGAGGGAGTTAGAGAGTGAGGCATGATAGTGAGGAGAGAGTTAGGAGTGAGAGGGTGGGACATGAGAGAGTGTGGAGAGAGAGTGAGGAGTGAGAGGGTGAGGAGTGAGATAGTGAGGAGTGAGAGATTGAGGCATGAGAGAGTGTGGGATTGGACACTGAGAGTGTAGTATAAAACAGTATGAGATTAGACTCTGACAGTGGGCCCAGTCTGCCAGTTCTCCCAGTTAGATCACATGCAGTGGGCCTCTGGACGGCAGCCCCAGCCCAGAAAGACCTGCTCCATTGTCCATTGTCCATCTTGGTTTCCCTTTTAGGATCATGTTTAAACTTTCTCTGCCCCACTTAGAAAACATGAATGAGATTTCTGTAAGATGATTGTCTTATCTGAAAAGGGTCCACGCATCTTTCATCTCTCTCTCTCTCTCTCATTTTGTCATTTCAAACTTAGACACACAGGCGGCAGCTGGCAAAACAGTGACTGTTTCCCTCTCCTAAGCTGTGTGTGTGTGTGTGTGTGTGTGTGTGTGTGTGTGTGTGTGTGTGTGTGTGTGTATGTGTGTGTATGTGTGTGTGTGTGTATGTGTGTGTGTGTATGTGTGTGTGTGTGTGTGTGTGTGTGTGTGTGTGTGTGTGTCCATTTCTGCCTTCCTGCCCCATCCTGGTGTGTGCCAGAACAAACACACAAATCAGGAGCTTCCCTCTCATTAAAAGTTAATTAGTTTGACGCAGGTTTCCTGCAGCAGAATGAACTCTTACAACTCATTAGAGCTTAAGTACAATATCACACCAAGCACAGTGTGGAAATGGAGAGGAACGAACGTGCATGTACACACACACACACACACACACACACACACACACACACACACACACACACACACACACACACACTCCCACCCTCAACCCCACCATTTAGCATGGGACATGATTAGTCACACAGACACACACACTCACACTCACATAAACACACTCACACACAGAGACAGACAAGAAAGAAGGTTTTAATTCCTGTTTACTATAGACATATACAGTATGTGGTGTGAGTGTAGTGGGTGTAGATGTGTACAGTATGTGGTGTGAGTGTAGTGGGTGTAGACGTGTACAGTATGTGGTGTGAGTGTAGTGGGTGTAGATGTATACAGTATGCGGTGTGAATGTAGTGGGTGTAGACGTATACAGTATGCGGTGTGAGTGTAGTGGGTGTAGATGTGTACAGTATGTGGTGTGAGTGTAGTGGGTGTAGACGTATACAGTATGCGGTGTGAGTGTAGTGGGTGTAGACGTATACAGTATGCGGTGTGAGTGTAGTGGGTGTAGACGTATACAGTATGCGGTGTGAGTGTAGTGGGTGTAGACGTGTACAGTATGTGGTGTGATTGTAGTGGGTGTAGACATGTACAGTATGTGGTGTGAGTGTAGTGGGTGTAGACGTGTACAATATGTGGTGTGTGTGTAGTGGGTGTAGATGTGTACAGTATGTGGTGTGATTGTAGTGGGTGTAGACGTGTACAGTATGTGGTATGAGTGTAGTGGGTGTAGGCATGTACAGTATGTGGTGTGAGTGTAGTGGGTGTAGACGTGTACAGTATGTTATGCATGTGTAGTGGGTGTAGGCGTGTACAGTATGTGGTGCGAGTGTAGTGGGTGTAGACGTGTACAGTATGCAGTGCGAGTGTAGTGGGTGTAGACGTGTACAGTATGTGGTGTGAGTGTAGTGGGTGTAGACGTGTACAGTTTGTGGTGTGATTGTAGTGGGTGTAGACGTGTACAGTATGTGGTGTGAGTGTAGTGGGTGTAGACGTGTACAATATGTGGTGTGTGTATAGTGGGTGTAGATGTGTACAGTATGTGGTGTGATTGTAGTGGGTGTAGACGTGTACAGTATGTGGTATGAGTGTAGTGGGTGTAGGCATGTACAGTATGTGGTGTGAGTGTAGTGGGTGTAGACGTGTACAGTATGTTATGCATGTGTAGTGGGTGTAGGCGTGTACAGTATGTGGTGCGAGTGTAGTGGGTGTAGACGTGTACAGTATGCAGTGCGAGTGTAGTGGGTGTAGACGTGTACAGTATGTGGTGTGAGTGTAGTGGGTGTAGACGTGTACAGTTTGTGGTGTGAGTGTAGTGGGTGTAGACGTGTACAGTATGTGGTGCGAGTGTAGTGGGTGTAGACGTGTACAGTATGCAGTGCGAGTGTAGTGGGTGTAGACGTGTACAGTATGTGGTGTGAGTGTAGTGGGTGTAGACGTGTACAGTTTGTGGTGTGAGTGTAGTGGGTGTAGACGTGTACAGTATGTGATGTGAGTGTAGTGGGTGTAGACGTGTACAGTATGTGGTGTGAGTGTAGTGGGTGTAGACGTGTACAGTTTTTGGTGTGGGAACAGGAACAGAGAGAGGAGGGAGTGTGAGCGGGAGAGTGAGAGGAAGAGTGAGAGAGTGAGAGGTAGATAGAGGGAGAGAGGAAGAGTGAGATTGAGAGTTAGAGTGTGAGAGAGAGGGAGAGTGAGTGTATAGGAGTGAAACGAAGAGTGAGCATGAGAGGGAGAGTGTGAGAGTGAGAGGAGTGAGACTGTGAGAGTGATGGTGAGAATGAGAGTGTGATCATGAGAGTGAGAGGAGTGAGAGTGCCATGGTGGTGTTCAGTAAAGGGTAAAAACAGTCACTGCTGAAATTAGAGCCACCATCACAGATCATGTGGACATGAGAACAATCTCACACCAGCTCTACACCCCACACAGGACACACACATAACTCATGTTGCCCAAAATGCATACGTCGGAGAAAAAATTACAATGTAGCAATTACAATAAAAATATTTGTAAACTGATTTATAAGAAAACAACAAAAGTTATAATGTGTGTTGTTTGCTGGGAGAAAATAAAATATCACAGGTAATACTGTAATGCTGTCAACTGTTAGTTTTTTGACAGTGGTTGTGCTGTGATTGACTATATGTTCCTCTTGAATGAGAGAATGAGCGCTAGAAAGATGAACTGGATCCAGAACCAGCTTTGCTGGTTTGCTGGTTTTGCTCTGTGTTTAAACAGAGTTAACACAGTGTGTGTAGAGAGCTCTGTGTTTTAACAGAGTTAACACAGTGTGTGTAGAGAGCTCTGTGTTTTAACAGAGTTAACACAGTGTGTGTAGAGAGCTCTGTGTTTTAACAGAGTTAACACAGTGTGTGTAGAGAGCTCTGTGTTTTAACAGAGTTAACACAGTGTGTGTAGAGAGCTCGGTGTTTTAACAGAGTTAACACAGTGTGTGTAGAGAGCTCGGTGTTTTAACAGAGTTAACACAGTGTGTGTAGAGAGCTCGGTGTTTTAACAGAGTTAACACAGTGTGTGTAGAGAGCTCGGTGTTTTAACAGAGTTAACACAGTGTGTGTAGAGAGCTCTGTGTTTTAACAGAGTTAACACAGTGTGTGTAGAGAGCTCTGTGTTTTAACAGTTAACACAGTCTGTGTAGAGAGCTCTGTGTTTTAACAGAGTTAACACAGTCTGTGTAGAGAGCTCTGTTTGTATTGTGAGATGCAGAGTTGGAATTTAATTGAGATTTTTGTATGAGGTAGATGTGTTGCTGTGTTTAGAGTTTTGAAAAAGTCTTGAGTCTTGGTAAACGCTTGTTAGCAGTCGAACAAAACGGTTAGAGAGTGGTGGTTGCTCAAGTGTAAGGGGAGGTGACACTGAATACCCATAATGAACAGCAGTGTAAGAGTAGGTGACACTGAATACCCATAATGCACAGCAGTGTAAGAAGAGGCCACACTGAATACCCATAATGCACAGCAGTGTAAGAGGAGGCCACACTGAATAGTCCACAGCAGCTGTTTTTTTCTCATTTCTTTTCTGCTTTTTATATTAACTATAAACCGTGTTGTAAACTGTGAACATCACATATGATGTTACAAGCCTGTGTTTTCCTGTCATAACTATATGTATTCTGCCTTTCTATTAACTTGGCATTGAGGTGGTGAGGTGTTCATTAGCAGGTGGAGAGGGAGATTGATGCGTGCGAGGCGGAGATGGAGACATCAGGAGGAAACACCAAGGCAGTGGGCACGGACACACAATGGCAGGAAATGGCCCAGGAGAAGGAGCTGGGGGTGAAGAGAAGAAGGAGAGAGAGAAGGAGAGAGAAGTTATGGAAGATGGAGAGGGAGAGGGAGAGAGAGAAGGAGAGAGAGATGGAGATGGAGAGAAGGACATGGAGGCAGTTTACCTCTTGCAACCAGCAAATGGAAGATCTCCAGGGAGATTTGGGTCTTCAGAAAGTGTGTGTGTGTGTGTGTGTGTGTGTGTGTGTGTGTAGGGGTGGGGGGATCTTGTCACACAATGTCTTTTGGAATCAGTTTGAAAGGTGAGGTGGTTGTGATGGCTTCTGTGTTTGACCTTTTCCTGCAGGTGCAGATCTGAGAGGCTGATCAATCTGAACCTGTCTCCTCTTATCACTCACACACACACACACACATATATATATATATTTACACACACACTCAAGCTAAATGTCAGGGGACCCAGACACCCTCACACTTTAATACTACATGTGTGAGAGCGTCAGCCAAACTCCTGATGACCTCTCTGCTATCAAAGTTTTATGTTCCAGTCTGATCTGGAATCAGCCGCCGCTGACCTCCGCGCTGAAACTTCTGTTTCCGTTCCAGTCTCTCACTCTGATCTGGAATCAGTTGCTCAGCAGCATCTTCAGCGCCCGACGACCCCTAAATCCCCTCGTCCTCCATATTAAACCAACACAACAAATGCAGCCCGGTGCCAGGAAAGCGCCTCATCAAAGCGCCGGTGCCGACGTGAACGCGTAAACACGCGCTCCGACATGAGAGGAGCTGGCCGCGCCTCCGCCAGACACGCCCCCACCCGCTCACCTGCCTGCCCGCATCACACAGGTGGGGCACCTGCTTTGGCACCAGCGCAGGTTGGCATCCAAAACTGGGAACATCAAACCTGCGTGAGAGCCGCTTACCCATAAGCCCATGCAGCAGAAAGGAGTGTGGTTGAAACGAAAGGTTTGCGCTCAGCCAAGAGCTGATCTGGATTCTACTGAAGGCATTAATGTCCAAGGTTATGTCACTGTAAATACAGCATTTACGGAGTCACATGTGTATCAGTCGCACGGCCCCCTGGGAATCAAAGCTATGGCCGTGGAGGGTGTATATTGGGTTTTGTGTGATGAAAAAGTTTGAGTGGGGGAATGTCTGTGTTTGGGTGTGTGTTGTAGGGTGTGTTGGAGTGTGTGTGGTGGAATGTTTATTGGAATGTGTGTGGTGAAGTGTATGTGGAGTGTGTGTGGTGAAGTGTATGTGGAGTGTGTGTGTGGAGTGTGTAGTGGCGGTGTGTGTGGTGCTGTGTAGCGGAGTGTGTGTGTGGAGTGTGTGAGTGGAGTGTGTAGTGGCAGTATGTGTGGTGCTGTGTGGCGGAGCGTGTGTGTGTGGAGTGTGTGAGTGGAGTGTGTGTGGCGAGCTCAAGGGAACAGAAGAGGTGATCTCAGTGGGACAGCGTGAGGGTGGAGGTGGTCTGGGTGGAGTTCTCACCTCACCTGTGTGGATGGGTGGATGTCCCCCTCTGTAAATACCCACCTCACTCCGTCCAGCCAGAACGTCCTCTTTATAATAGCTTCACATCACGCTCCTGCGCACGCAGCCTGCGGTTAGAGGCACCGAAACATGAACCGCACCGCTGTTTGGGATACGAATGTTGACCCAGCATGGAAACGGGTCGCATTATTGCATCCTAATGGGACGATTTATTTTCCCTGCTCCAGTTTACCGTTATAAATACGTTACAGTGCAAAGCCCTTCAGCTAATGTGAGTTAATGACTCACACCCTTATGTAAACAGACCCGCAAGGACGTCCCTGTTTGGCAGTGTATGAATTATGTAAACACGCGGCGAGGTCGTCTTCTCTCCGCAGCGCAGGAAAACAGGGAAGGGAGGGCTACGTGGCACACAGTGCATGCTGGGAAATTGCAGTCCACCACTTGTCCACACACTACGGGTATATGTCCTTCAGGAGAGCTCTAGAGGCAGCGAGCAGCGAGCGCCCCCTATGGGCAAAGAGGGTTCCTGCAACGACTGGGGGATTGGACGTCCCAGAGATGGAAGGAGAGAGGGAGAGAGAAAGATGGAGGGAGAGGGAGAGTGAGAGGGAGAGAGGGAGGCAGGGAGGGAGGAGAGGGAGAGAGGAGAGAGAGGGAGAGGAGGAGAAAGAGAGAGGAGAGGGGGAATGGAGAGAGAGAGAGAGAGAGAGAGAGAGAAAGAGAGAGAGGAAGACAGCGCAATATTCATGTATTTGGGCATTTCATCCTTATTGCATTATGTAAAAAAAAAGAGAAAAGAATAAAAAATAATCAAAAATGCATCAGGAATAATGCGCTTTTCAGACTCTATCCATCATTGTTTCGCCACCCTGTGTCCTTTTACCAGAAGTGAGGGGGGGTGGGGGGGAGGAGACCAGCCACTCCTCATCTCTGCCGTCTGGCAGGAGGGCTGGGGAGCAGCTCGGAGAGGGCGAACCGGGTCGCCCCGCCTAAGGGGCAGCTCCCACCACGCTGCAGCCCAAGGTGCCCTGCGCACACGCTGCGGAAAGCTAACGGCTCCATATCCGTTTTAGCTCCGCCCCTTCACCTCATTCCAGAGGAAGTTCAGAGGCGGAGACTCGCAGCTCGGAGCCGAGCCGAGAGGCTGCACTAGCTAGGAAAGGGTTAACGAGCATTGCAGGCTTCCAAACTGCCGGCAGAGAAACTGATACAGATACATCAAGCATCCAAAATGATGCCAAAAATTCTTAGGTGAACATCCCTGATGCAGAAGCTTGCCACTCGAGTACAGGGCAGGCCAGAAGACATTAGCAGGCCTGACGTGGAGAAAGACGTGCGGGCGGGGTGTGAGTGAGATGGCCACGGGACGTGAGACTCGTGTGGCCTTCAGTGTCCCAGCAACACAGGCCCTGGTCAGGCCACGGGGGTCCCAGATTCAGACTTCCAACACGCTGTGTGCTTTAGGGCATTTCTACATTTCAGGACATTTGGGAACAGTACACTGTGAGGTTAAACAATAGCATTAGTCATATTTGTTTAAAATACTGCTCAGATGTCATAATTCATCAGATTCATTATCTGGTGGTGTTTTCTTTTTATTTGCATGGTTGAATAAGAATTAGTTCATTAGGCCTTCAATCAAACCTAGCAAAGAGCTTGGTTCAGTGGCCACTAGATGGCAGCACATAGCTATCCTTTGGTTCGGGACATGCAGGGACACGCACTCAAAAAGTGACGCTGGAATCTTGTTGGGACAGATGTGTGTGAGTGTGCACGCGTCACACACACACACACGCGCACACACACGCGCGCACACACACACACACGCGCGCGCGCGCACACACACACACACACACACACACACACACACACACACACACACACATACACACACACACACACTGTCTTCCTAAATTTCTTAAACATAAATTATATATCAAAAATTACATTACAAATCACAATTTATAGCACAAAGGGAATCAGATTTAATTCCAGCAAGAGGAGAACATTTTCCCTGACATTTCTCGTAGCAGGACCCCTAACCTTTGTACGATCCTTACAATTACAATCCTTTTAAGTCAAATTGAAGCCTGTCCTCCATGTCCCAGTGACCCCTTGAGCCACACACACACACACAGACACACACACAGAGACACACACAGACACACACACACACACACACACACTAATACAAACAACCTGCTCAAACACACTCAAAACACTCTTAGGGACTCTGTTTCAGTCACCTCGTGTCATTCACCGTGGATGATTGCCAAGCGGATCCCAGACTGCGTTTCCACAGGGATGCTGGAACTCAAACGCATCACTTCCTCTTCCTCCTTTCTTTCTTTCTTTCCTTCTTTCCTTGCACAAGACGACACAGACAAAAGAACGCACAAAGGCAAAAACCCAACAGCCCCCTAGCTTCCCCGGCATCCCCACACACACCCCGTAACCTTCTCCACACACACACACACACACACACACACACACACACACACACACACACACACACACAAGCACTCTGCCTAGGGCCTCATCCACCTCTCCACCATATGCACCTCACAACAAAGCTGCAGCAACCACAGGCCCGTGCTGCCGCGCGAGAGCCCCGTCAGTTCCCGGGCAGGCGGCAGGAACGCCTCGTCTCCATAATCAGCAACTCCTCTCCCGTGAGGAGACACAAACCTCTGGTTTCGGTGTAATTACAGACAGGCGATAATCAGGTCAGCCCGGCGGGGCCAAGGGAGCCCGCGGAGGTGTTAATAAACATTCCTCATGCTTGTTTTGTTGTTTTTCCTGAGGAAAGAAAGAGAGACAATGTGAGTAAGAGGTAAAGAGGTAGAGAGGTAGAGAGAGAGAGAGAGCCCGGTTGGATCTGTAGACAGTGTTGCACCCTGGGGCATGAGACACCCCCTGAAAGGTTACTTTCTGTCTAAATGTGAAAGAAAGAAACAAGCAACTAAAGGAGACGGAAGGAGAGAGATATGTACACAAGAGCGTTTTCCCTCAGAGATCATAGGGGAAAGCAAAATATAAAGATCTATAAATGCGAATGCTAACATGCTTCGGTATTAGCATAAGGGTTTCCAGTCACAAGGCTAAGATTTAACATTTGGCATTTTGAAAATAAAATATCTAACAGCATAATATACTTGTTTTGAAACAGAAAAGCGACTCAAAGACGGCTGTAACCCAAGGTGTAGCCGTGGAGCTAAAATCCTCTCAGCAAGCAGAGCTGTAAATAAAGCTCAAACAGGAAAGTATCTACAAATCAGTGGCTTTCCTCACTTTTGGTTTCTACTTTTCAAAGCTCTTACCAGAGACTGCACACTACCGTTTGTAATTCATTAATGTCTTCGCTAACTTTGTAAAGTTTGAATGGTGTATATAGATCTTCGAGTATCGAAGTTTAATGGGAAGCTTCTAAAATGTTCAGAAATTTTATCTTTGAAAAGTTCCACAGCGTAGTACAATCGCAGAAATTTCAGCTGCCTCGACTAAAGCCGTTACTATGGATACCTCATAATTTCCAGTGATGTTTCAGCTATGTTTATGTTTCAGCGTGCAGCGGTTTGTGTGTTTCTAATTACTGGACTTTACCCACAACCCCCTGAGCCCCGTTACGTCGTTATGTCCCCAAAGCCCAACCACGGAGCCTCTTCTCTCCTGCGATCCTTATTCAGAGTCTTCTCTTTCTCTTCTTTGGTGGTGATTGTCTCACATGTGCCAGGCTGTGTGATGGCTACAGTAATGAACAGCTCGTGACGGACATGGCCAAACAGAAGGTTTACTTTGTCTTAAATGTTTCTCACACTAACTAAATTTTCCTCCCTTGTAACCATTCCCACAAATTCACATCGCCGCGTTGAGGAGTCTTTAAAGCTGCCATATCCCCAAACTTCTCTCAGGTCCTTATGAGATTATGTTAACATAACACAACGTTGCTCGAGTTCAGGGTGTCTGTAGCGTCATTACTCATGTTAGATATTCTCTCGTTGTGGAGTTTGTCTTTTTGCGTGGTGTAGGGTACGTGTCTCTGCCACATGAAACCCTGGCATCTGGTTCCAGACATTTGACCCTCTAACACCCTCTGACCTTTACGCATCCCACACGTCAGCCAAGTGCAGGACGTCTCCAGCGCAGCGCTTTAAACGCGGCCGGATCGGCTGGAGAGGAAAGGTGCGGGCCCAACACTCACAGGACAAACCATAAAACATGTTCTTGAACAGCTTCTCCAGAACTGGACTGAAGTTACGTTTGATTGTATGTGTCTGACTCAACTGCAGGCTCTGTCTGTTTCAGGAGCACCATCTCAAAAGGAGGTTCTGCCCCTCCACACACGGGTCTCCCCGAAGGAACCGCTTCCTTAATCAGGGCCTGTGAAGGGTAGAGACCATTCTCCTAGTGGAGTCACTTCAGGCTCCACAGAGTCACTTATTCTCTCTGTATTTTGGCGCTGCAATTCTTAATCTTGTCATGCCTCTTCCTGTTCTCAGCAAAACGTCTGAAGGACCAGAACGACCACGCTGCCAGAGTTTGGGAAGGAAAGAGAGAGCGAGAAGGAGAGAGAGAAGGAATAAACACACACCCATTTAAGCGTCTCAAGTTCTAACTAGTGTTGCTGCAATTCTAACATCACTCTAAACATTTATGGAACGTGTATGTAATCGGAGCCTCTTTTGAATTCGAGGGCCCCCCCCCCCCACCTCGCCCACTTCAAACCAAACCACTTGTTGGCTGGTAACAGACTGCTGTCAGCTGTATGTCTGAGGGTCTTGCCTCTCACAATGAGGTTTATACCTCTTTTCCTCTTTTTCATTTCCTTTTTGGAAAATCTGGTCTTTGTGACAGAAAGACGAGTTTGTGTGCATATGTATGTGTTTCAAGACACAGAGGAAGGAGAGAGAGAGGGATACAGAGAGAGGGAGAGAGGTGTGGATGGAGAAACGGTGGTGGAGCAGTGGGAGCAGGTGGTGGAGGAGGTTGTAGAATTCCTACTCTGGCTGTAGCCTGGAGTGAACCAACGTGGAGACCACGTGACTCGTGATACGTCAGAAACGAACAGAAGAAGACAACTGCAAACAGAACTCAGAGAGTTGGGCAGTGATACGAAATCATCTTGTTCTGGGCTTTAAATCGTTCAGAGTGGTGATGGGCCACATTTGCTTGTGTGTGTGTGTGTGTGTGTGTGTGTGTGTGTGTGTGTGTCTGTCTGTCTGTCTGAGATGTATGGAATTGATATTAGATTCCATATATGACCCAGTTATCATCAGTCGTGCCCTATAGAGGAGAATGTTTTGCTGTATCCTAATACAAAATACATAACCAATCCCGACTATTGCAGAAGGCTACTTATTGAAACACAGTGCTGTCAACCAACCGTTACACGTCAATGAGAGTCTGGAACTGTTCCAAAACTCAATGTGATTGGAACTGAGAGTCACAAATCAACCCTGACAGTGTACGTCACATGTTCACACGCGTACATGCACAAGAAAGTCAGCTGTAACTGTGTAGCATGACTGTGGTGGGACGTAGCTTGACTGTGTAGCGTAGCTGTGTAGCAGTGAAGGTGTCCTCCATCACACACTTATCTTCAGCCACATGCAAATCCACCCAGCCGTAGTTTCTGATAGAAAGCTGATTGGTCAACAAAGCCTTCCGACGTCAAAGGAGCGCGTGTGGGCTAAAGTTGAGAGGCACTTCAATTAGAGTTAGCACTTAGCGTTAGAGTTAGCATACAGCACACATTAGCCTCAGCGTGACATTTTTGCTTACTTGGCAAATTTTGTCGAGAGAGAGAGAGAGAGAGAGAGAGAGAGAGAGAGAAGGAAAGTGAGAAATATAGAAGGGGGAGAGAGTCTCTCTCACACACACACACACACACACACACACACACACACAAACACACACACACGCATATACATACTACCTGTCATTCAGCTAAATATTTAACCTAGACAAGCATTCATTTAAAAAACTTTAGGCCCTACTGTTTTTTCTATTGTCCAGACGCATTTTCTGTAATCACTTCACCTTTTTCAAAACATAAACCTAAAAGTTCTGTTCTCAAACTTCTCTCTAACATGCATTTGGAAGAACCCAACAATTGAATCAAAACAACATGAACTTTGCTCTAAATGAAACCTTGTTGTCAAAACACAAACATGCCCCACATATACAGACACTATCCCTGCCGTCCTTACACTAGGGCAATCAGTAGAAAACACAGTAGCCAAAGCCAAGATGATCTCATCTTCTGAACCACAAATCGTACTTGAATTAATAAACAGGACAATATACCTGTACTGGAGTGAACCGAATGTAAAGAAAACACAGTACAAATAACTATTAACAGATATGAAGGGGCAGTTGAGGGGCAGGTGTGTGTTCCATTACCCTTCTGTAAGGAGGTAACAGGACAAATACCCCCTGCGTCTGCTCAGACTTCTCAGCTGCATCATTTCCCACCAACACTAAATAATGCGTGAGGTATACCTTCTACCACCATCGTGTGAGGTATACCTTCTACCACCATCACGTGAGGTATACCTTCTACCACCATCACGTGAGGTATACCTTCTACCACCATCA
>NC_135229.1:10566339-10569044 GCF_052324685.1 Brachyhypopomus gauderio
TGTATTGGGAATCTGTAATAGCCAACACACCGTTTACATATTTGATAATAATTGCTTTGTTATTTCCACTTTGTGTGTGAAAATACATTGTGTACAATTCAGTCCATCTTTGATCATGCATTGATTCCTGAATCACAAATTGTCTAAGTGTTATTTTTGTGTTAGGTTTTATATTTGGGAAGCATGTTTAGCTGCTACAGAAATCAATGAGCTTAAAGCACCTCAAGACAAAGGCATCTTGGGAAAGCAAAAGGCATCTTGGGAATTGTAGTTGTCTGCAGCACAGCGCTGCAGGTTACAGGGGAAAGGCAATATGGATTTGAACTCAAATCTACATTTGCTTTGTGGTAGGGCAGAATTTATTTGTTCATAGTTATATTTCCATCACCCTGAAGCTTTAATTGCTGGATTGTGAGTTTTACAGGGAAACTGGCATGCTTGCTCTGGGAGTTCACTTTGCTGTAAGGCTGTAATGTTTTATCTTTGGCTAAATCACTGAGAAGGTGTTTAAAATGGCTGTGCAGAGAGACACAGTTCCTACACAAAGCACACAGTTAATTAAGACTATTCAGATGAAAGGTCGATGGAGATAAAGATGGCTAATTGTATGCATGTTAACAGAAATGCTTGCAGCTAGAGCAGTATAGTGAGACCATGGCTTCAGGAAGGTCTCTCTCTCTCACACACACACACACACACACCACACATGGTCTGCTGGGGTGGATCCTCTGGAGTGTCTGAGACCCTGTGGTGATGGCATGTGTGTCCTGGGGGTCTGGGCGTGGCCTCAGGCTACAGCAGCTCAGCTGGACTCTGACCTTTCACCCCGCCTCTGTCTCCACAGTCAGAGCAGCTCTAATGAATCCACAGACCTTGGGATTGTGCGTCTGATGTACTTCAGACAGAACGGCCAGAAAAGATCAGATCGACTCCTCTCCTCTCTCCACAATCATTCACTCTGCTTGTGTTTCCTTTTAACGCTTTTTTTTCCTGTTAATAACTGTGGGTGTGCATGTGTACATCAGTTGAGACCTCTGGAGTCATTGAGCTTCCGTGACACTACCACAAGTGTGTGTGAGTGGGGTGTGTGTGTGTGTGTGTGTGAGTGGGGTTGTGTGTGTGTGTGTGTGGGGGGGGGGGGGGGGGGTTGTGTGTGTGTGAGTGGGTTTTGTGTGTGTGTGTGTGTGTGTGTGTGTGTGTGTGTGTGTGTGTGTGTGTGCGTGCTTCTTCACATTATCTCTGGCGGCTATAGAGAATTACAAACATCTCTTCCACCTCTGCTTTTCTCTCTATATATCTATCCCCTTTTTCTGTGTCCTTCTCTGTCTGTCTATCTGTCTATCTCTCTATCTCTCTGTCTCTCTCTCTCTCCTGCTATCATTTATATTTATTTATATATATCCAGTGTTTTGACAGGATGCAGTTGTACAAAGAGAGCCAGGTTGAGGGTGAAACACAATCCACATATGAAGATGTGCCAATCATGCAGAGCAGGTCGGAGTGGAGCGGAAGGAGGCGGGGCAGAGCGGAGGGGGGGCGGGGCGGAGGGGGCGGAGCAATGGGGGGGGCTCATCTCGCCTGCCATCCTCAAACAGCCATTTGAGAAACGAATGCATTTGTGTCAGACCCACTTTCTGTCTGTCTGGCTGTGCTAGCCGGGGGCTGAACAGGAGAGCAGGACCCAAACTTGGGGTGACACACATTCTAGATGTTTCCTGCTTGTTGCACCACGGCCATGAAAAGCATCCCTGAAGCTAAATTTCAACATGTATAGTATGTGGACTCCTGTGCTGTCAGGTGCTTTAGCCAAACCCAGTGCTTACAGGTGGATGGAGTAACACCTGCAGTCATTCTCCACCCTCCAGTGAGACCTCCACTCCTCCACGTCCTGCTCTGAGATAGAGGAACGATCTTCCATTAGCTGCTCAGAGAGTCTCTTGCCGTCATCAAACGTAGACTGAAGACTCAACCATTTGTTGAGTACTTTAATGAACACTAACACTGCAGATAACACTTGAATTGTATGTTTATCTGTCTGGTTATTTGATCTTCCTGTTATAAGTTTTAATTTCTGATTAAGTGAGACTATGTTTATTTTGGAATACTAGTTAGACATTGATTCCTGTAGTTTAGTGGTAGTCTGGTTCAAGGGTATCTTGAATTCTGACCCATATATGCTACTATCTAGGATGAATTCTGTGAACACAGGCAAAGCACTTGGTAAGATCGTTCTGCACAAGAGCATCTGCTAAATGTCCTGAATGTAGTGTAATGTAAATATAGGTGATTGTGTCCTGTGCACAAAGATCTTTAAGACATGGTCGTGTTGGAAGAGCAGAGCACACAGCAGTGACCTCAACACCACTGAACACACCTGAACACCTTTGGGATGCCCTGGAACACACCCACTGACATACAGACCTCCTGGTCTGAAATACAGACCATCCTGGTCCAACATAAAGACCTCCTGGTCCCAACACACAGACCTCCCCTGGTCCAACACACAGACCTCCTGTCCAACATACAGACCCTCCTGGTCTAACCTAGAGGCCTTCTGTTCCAACTTAGAAGGCATACAGACCTCCTGGTCCAACATACAGACCTCCTGATCCAACATCAGTGCCTGACCACATAAATGCTTTTTTTTCCAGAATGGACACAAATAGCCACTGAGAATGCTACAAACTGGACTGGAGAATCTGTGG
>NC_135229.1:10569544-10579544 GCF_052324685.1 Brachyhypopomus gauderio
CCCAATCACATCAATACTGTTACACCACAGCAATACTCTCCAACCACATCAATACTGTTAAACCACAGCAATACTCTCCAACCACATCAATACTGTTAAACCACAGCAATAATCTCCAACCACATCAATACTCTCCAACAACATCAATACTATTAAACCACAGCAATACACTCCAATAAGAGCAAGAGTTACATTTACATTTAGGGCATTTAACAGACGCTCTTATCCAGAGCGAATTATAAAGTGCTTGGCCATCTGTTCACAGAATACACCCTAGATAGTACAGTAGGTAGGTCAGAATTCAAGATCCCCTTGAACCACAATACTACTAAAGTACAGGAATCAATGCCATAGAATAGTCTTATAATAATAGAGTTTTATCTTCCGTGAGACTTTAAGCATGGCGTTTTAAGTCGAGGTATACTTGAGATTCGATGTACCGAACGGGCTTTGACCATGGACATCATGTGGGGAGGGGCTGGGGCATTTTTGGCATTATAACCAAGCATGAAGGTTTTATATCTGAAGAGTGCAGCTAGTGAAGCCAGTGAAGAGAGCACAGCAGTGGGTTCACATGTGAGATCTTGGGGAGATTGAAGACCAGTCACACTGCTGCATTCTGGGTCATCAGAAATGATCAGTGAGTAACACTCACCAAGTGGGCGTCGCCACCCACGGTTGCTCGAAACAAGGCGATTGGCTCTTTCAGAGCCTTGGCACACCCAGTCTGCCTGTCAACAGACTGAACAGACTGAACAGACTGAATGCCTGGTAACAGAGTAGCCCTGGTAACAGACTAGCATACTAAAATGACAAGCACACTACACCATTCTACTTCTACTATTTCTTCAAGGTTGAATTTCAAGGATGAATCAAAGATGAATCAAGGATGAATTTAATCTTTTTGGACAGCAAGTGAGATGATTTGAAATATTTCAGCAAGTTAATGTTGCTTTTTCTTACAAATGTGAGGAGTCTGGTGTTCCTGATGGTAACAGCTTGATCAGGTCCTCACTGAGATTGACAGAGGACTCTACCTCAGGACGGAGGACTCCACCTCAGGACGGAGGACTCCACCTCAGGACGGAGGACTCTACCTCAGGACGGAGGACTCCACCTCAGGACGGAGGACTCCACCTCAGGACGGAGGACTCTACGTCAGGATAGAGGACTCTACCTCAGGACGGAGTACTCCACCTCAGGACGGAGGACTCTAGCTCAGGACAGAGGACGAGATTACATGCTCGCCATGGTAACGGGCGAGCTCTGCTGTACTGCATTCTGGGACTAGCCACATACTGTAGATGACCTTTATTTGAGTAGCATCACTATGGCAACTAATTAACGAGTCAGCTTGTTATGACTCAGAGAGAAAGAAGGGAGGCGAAGTGGAGTGTGTTCATGCTTGTTCACGTGCAGACACACACGCACACACACATACACACACACACACACACACAGCAAAAATGATGCATAATTGTAATAAAACACCTAATTATTCACAGTCATTACATTTGTTTAATTTAAAAGTACATTAATAATAAAATTTAAATGTAAGTAAACCAGAATCATTCTGCTTAATCTTTTGCATAATCTGATCTGCAGGACGTTATCTCATCTGCGAGTTGTCCTCACACACACACACACACACACACACACACACACACACACACACACACACACACACACACACACACTAATAGCCATGGCCATAAGCTCAGCCACCACCCAGAGTGTTAGATGGAACATAGTTTTACATCTGTCTGTGTGTGTGTGTGTGTGTCTGTGTGTGTGTGTCTGTGTGTGTGTGTCCCTCAGTAACTGATACCATGAAACGTGATCTTGCTCACATTAGAGTGGGTGATGAGATCTACAGGCCCCTCCTCCCCTAATGGACCAGGAGGGTAATGGGCTCCTGACAGTAAGGGAGCAAAGGGGACTCCCAGTTCTCCCAGTGTCTCCCAGTGTCTCCCAGTGTCTCCCAGTGTCTCCCAGTGTCTCCCAGTGTCTCCCAGTGTCTCCCAGTGTCTCCCAGTTCTCCCAGTGTCTCCCAGTGTCTCCCAGTTCTCCCAGTTCTCCCAGTGTCTCCCAGTGTCTCCCAGTGTCTCCCAGTGTCTCTTACACTATTCCACCCTGTCCACCACTGTGTGTGTGTGTGTGTGTGTGTGTGTGTGTGTGTGTGTGTGTGTGTGTGTGTGTGTGTGTGTGTGTTTGTCAGTATATTCAGCAGTATCTGTGTTTTGTGTGTAAGGGAGAGTTTCTATCATTAAACCATCACCACAAAGAAATGATATGTGACGTGTTTCTGTGAGACAGGAGGGTGTCTGATGTGGATTTAGTTAACGTGTCGCAGCTGTGGTGTCGGACCCCTGCCGAGTGTCCCGACGAACACACCGCAGCCGGCACATGCAGTGCTACATACGTGGAACTCTGCGGGACTCCGCGGGACTCTGCGGGATAGGAGTGAGATGAGAGTGTGTCTCTACACCAGCAAACGAGCAGAAACCTCTCTGCGTGTCTCTAGCCTCTCAGAACGGGACATTTCCTGAACGTTGTGCAGATGTTTTCAGGGTGACTCACACTGATCTGATGAAGCGTGGCTTAGGGAGAAGGCAAAAACACCGGGCCATTGCTATGGAGACGGCTACAGGGTGCCGTCAATCAGAAAAGCCAGTTTTGTGATTGGTTGAGCAGCTGGTCTCTGAGTCACATGGATCAACGAGGTACAACCTGAGGTCACAACATGCTCAGCTGTGAGTACACACACACACACACACACACACACACGCGCGCACGCACACATACACACACACACACACACACACACACACACACACACTCACACACACACACACACACACACACACACACACACACACCATGTTAACCCAGATCAACACTATTTCTGATCTATTTTGGGTGCACATGCTACTTCATCATCCAGTACTGAACCTCCAGTACTGAACCTCCAGTACTGAACCTCCACTTCTGAAAAGGCCCTGCTGCCATGACAACACAAGCAACTTCAGCAGGACCAACAACAACACCAGATGGCCTGTTAGCTGCAACGTGCCTTGACCCCCTCAGACCTGACAGCTTGTTGAACATCAAAGCACACACACACACACACACGCACACACACACACACACACACATATACACACACAAACTATATACATTCTGCAGGTTTACGACCTTCTATAGAAGGTTAGTGTGGTTGTGCATGTGTGTGTGTGATCAAGCTTTCACTATGCAAAACTTCGCTCAACAGGATATTTCTCATCTAGGTATCTATGTTCTGAGAAACACAGAGGAAACTGTGGTATCATATTAGAAACTACAACTACCAGGCAGTCCAAACGGGTGTGGAGGTGTGTCATGTGATGTGATGTGATGACTTTTGTCTTACATTTACATTTACATTTATGGCATTTGGCAGACGCCCTTATCCAGAGCGACTTACATTTTTATCTCATTTTTTATACAAGTGAGCAATTGAGGGTTAAGTGCCTTGCTCAGGGGCACCTCAGTCATAGCCTCAGGTCTGGGGATCGAACCTGCAACCCTCCGGTCACAAGACCAGTTCCCTAACCGCTAGGCCATGACTGTCTTCATTTACTAGCTGTATCACACGTGTTTCTCTTGCTCATGTTCTTCCACTAAAGTGAAATTACAGGTGTTCTGTATCAGTGAGATTGCGGGTGTATTGTATCAGTGAGATTACAGGTGTACTGTATCAGTGAGATTACAGGTGTACTGCATCAGTGAGATTACAGTTTCACTGCATCAGTGAGATTACAGGTGTATTGTATCAGTAAGATTGCAGGTGTACTGTATTAGTGAGATTACAGGTGTATTGTATCAGTGAGATTACAGGTGTACTGTATCAGTGAGATTACAGGTGTATTGTATCAGTGAGATTGCAGGTGTACTGTATTAGTGAGATTACAGATATACTGTATCAGAGAGATTACAGGTGTACTGTATCAGTGGGATTACAGGTGTATTGTATCAGTGAGATTGCAGGTGTACTGTATTTGTGAGATTACAGGTGTATTGCATCAGTGAGATTACAGGTGTACTGTATCAGTGAGATTACAGGTTTATTGTATCAGTAAGATTGCAGGTGTACTGTATTAGTGAGATTACAGGTGTATTGTATCAGTGAGATTACAGGTGTACTGTATCAGTGAGATTACAGGTGTATTGTATCAGTGAGATTGCAAGTGTACTGTATTAGTGAGATTACAGGTGTATTGTATCAGTGAGATTACAGGTGTACTGTATCAGTGAGATTACAGGTGTACTGCATCAGTGAGATTACAGATATACTGTATCAGTGAGATTACAGGTGTACTGCATCAGTGAGATTACAGGTGTACTGCACCAGTGAAATTACACGTGTACTGCATCAGTGAGAATACAGTTACACTGTATCAGTGAGATTACAGGTGTACTGCATCCGTGAGATTACAGGTGTACTGCATCAGTGAGATTACAGTTTCACTGTATCAGTGAGATTACAGGTGTACTGCATCAGTGAGATTACAGATATACTGTATCAGTGAGATTACAGGTGTACTGCATCCGTGAGATTACAGGTGTACTGCATCAATGAGATTACACGTGTACTGCATCACTGAGAATACAGTTACACTGTATCAGTGAGATTACAGGTGTACTGCATCTGTGAGATTACAGGTGTAATGCATCAGTGAGATTACAGTTTCACTGTATCAGTGAGATTACAGGTGTACTGTATCAGTGAGATTGCAGGTGTACAGTATCAGTGAGATTACAGGTGTACTGCAACAGTGAGATTACAGGTGTACTGCATCAGTGAGATTACAGTTACACTGTATCAGTGAGATTACAGGTGTACTGTATCAGTGAGATTACAGTTACACTGTATCAGTGAGATTACAGGTGTACTGTATCAGTGAGATTACAGGTGTACTGTATCAGTGAGGTTACAGGTGTACTGGATCAGTGAGGTTCCAGGTATACTGTATCAGTGAAGTTACAGGTGTACTGTATCAGTGAGATTACAGGTGTACTGTATCAGTGAGATTACAGGTGTACTGTATCAGTGAGGTTACAGTTTCACTGTATCAGTGAGATTACAGGTGTACTGCAACAGTGAGATTACAGGTGTACTGCATCAGTGACATTACAGTTACACTGTATCAGTGAGATTACAGGTGTACTGTATCAGTGAGATTACAGTTACACTGTATCAGTGAGATTACAGGTATACTGTATCAGTGAGGTTACAGGTGTATTGTATCAGTGAGATTACAGGTATACTGTATCCATGAGATGACAGGTATACTGTATCAGTGAGGTTAAAGGTGTACTGTATCAGTGAGGTTACAGGTGTACTGGATCAGTGAGGTTCCAGGTATACTGTATCAGTGAGGTTAAAGTTGTACTGTATCAGTGAGATTACAGGTATACTGTATCAGTGAGGTTACAGGTGTATTGTATCAGTGAGATTACAGGTATACTGTATCCATGAGATTACAGGTATACTGTATCAGTGAGATTACAAGTGTACTGTATCAGTGAGGTTACAGGTATACTGTATCAGGTGGTGTGTGTTGTAAAGTTCTTGCAGATCTCTGTCATAATTTACACATCAGCAGAACATCTGGACTCTACACGCATGTTCTGATCAGAGAGCCGGCCAAGATACACACCTGCAGCCCCACAGCCACACACTTCACACACGCCTGACACTCCTGACAGCACATGATGTAGAGCAGGAGCTTCTAAGGGACTAGCCATCCGATACCTTCTAGCTCCACTTTCGGAAGGAAAGGTTCAAACTCGGGCCCCTCTTGCTGTGGGGGTATGGGATGTCAGTGGGTACATGGGAGAGAGGGCAGGGGTCAGGGGTCAGGGGTCGTTCTGTTGTGAGCTGCACGTGGAGGAGAGTGGTGGCAGAATTTAGCTCCGGTGCCATCTAGTGACGACGTCTGTTCACAACACCCCGCCATTGGCAACAACGGACCACTTCCTGTGGTGGAGGCCTCTGTGTGTGTGCGCACGCTTGTGTGTGTGTGTGTGTGTGTGTGTGTGAGTGTGCAGGCACTTTCAAATCCTGGTGCAGCCTGCAGATGGCAGTCTCATCTTTAGATGGTAGGAGAGAGAGAGAGAGAGAGAGAGAGAGAGAGAGAGAGAGAGAGAGAGAGAGAGAGAGAGAGAGAGAGAGAGAGAGAGAGAGAGAAAGTCACCATGAGTCTGGGTCTGCTAGCATTTGTTTATGGAAGGAAGTTATTAAAGTGTCCTTGGTGAGGAATTAAAAAGTCCTGATCACATGGGGCAGCAAGGCCTTGCACTACATGGAGGATGTCAGGAGTTTCCTGCCTCACCACTCCATCTTTCTCCCTTTGTCTCTCTCTCTCTCTCTTTCATCCCTCACTCCCATTCTCTCCACTCTCTCTGCTTTTGTCTCAGGGAGAAATTTGAGGCAGAGGTCCGAGAACAAGATCATTAAAGAGGAAGGAGAGAGGACAGGGCGGGAGGTGGTGATGAAGCTGCTGGCATTAGTTCCACTGCACCATCCATCACGCTGGCCTCCACCACGCCTCCACACGCCAGAAGATGAAAGACTCCTCCAACACTGAGCTCTGGAGCAGACACACACCCTGGCGATTACAGAAACCTCCCTAAAGCTTAGCAGGGGTCCACGGTCCTGTCGTGTGCTGTCGACGAGGCACAACCGGACAGAAGGAGAGTGAGAGAGAGAGAGAGAGAGGGGGAGAGAGAGAGAGAGAGAGAGAGAAAGAAAAAGAAATCACATAAACCCCATTCATCAGCCCACGTGCCAGTAGACCTTCCTCCCTGACCCCAGGGTCACATGACCACTGGATCTTATGCCAACTGGGACAAAGCGAAGGAGAATTGGTGTGTAGTGCTCTGAGCCCTCTAGTCTCTCTCTCTCTCTCTCTCTCTCTCTCTCTCTCTCTCAGCTGATACCAGAAGCACCAAGCACCTTCTGCCTGGTTTCTTCTCCTCTTTCTCCTCCTCTCCTCTCCTCCTCTCCTCTCTCACCGTTGCTGAACACGGCTTCTGGCTGAGGACAAAGTTTCCTTCATGTCCAGCTACTCTACGGTCTCCCTGGTGGGGGAGTGATGGGTGAAGTGTGAGCTGGTTGTGTTGGGGGACGAGAGCTCGCTGATCGTAGAGAGTCTGACCTACTTTACCAGAGCCAGAGGGAACCGTCTGTCTCCTGCAGGACTGCTGTCTGTGTGCCACCGGGCCAAACACAAGAAACTTTGGTCAGAGCACGAACCAGCAACCAGCATCCAGGGGTTTAGATGACCGGAAAAATAGATGTTACTTAAGTGGCATACGATCCTTCACTGTTTGGGACCTGGTAGTGTACCAAGCCAAAACAACTCACGCTAACAGGAGAAGCTGCTGGCAAGCTAAATAGCAATGTAGTCCACTGGCGGATTCTTAATGTCGGTTGCGTACGGATTGTTTTCCCACAAGCGGGGAGTCCCAGCTGATGTGCGTGAGGGCGGGCGACGTGAGGGCGGGCGACGTGAGGGCGGGCGGCGTGAGGCCGGGCGGCGGGAAGGGTGCGGGCAGAAGCCAGACTCTGTAGAAGCAGAGACGGCTGCACGCTGGAGTAATGAGATCCAGAATCAGGAGCTCACAGCTTGGCACACGGCCACAACTGCTGAGAACGAGAGAACCTGGTGAGAAACGAGTGGAAGAGGAGGAGAAAAACATATAGAGAGAGAAAGAGAGAGAGGAGAAGAGAAGGAGAGGGAGAGGGGGACAGAAAGAGAGGGAAGGAGAGGGAGACATAGAGAGAGGGAGAGGGGGAGAGAGAAGAAGAGTGGGAAAAAGAGGGGGAGAGAGGGGGAGAGGGGGAGAGGGGGAGAGGGGGGGGAAGGAAAATGAGAAAGAAAAGGACTGCAGGAAACAGAAAAAAATGAACAATCAGAAAGCGGAGAGAGACAGAAGGAGAGAGAGAAGGAGAGAAAAAGACAGAAGAAAACAGAACACGGGAGAGTGGTAGAAAGAGAGAGTGTGTATGAAACTGGGCTGATCAGAATCTGGAGGCTGAACTCTTGTTCTGGGCTCGTTGTAGAGTCCTTTATCATATTTCTCACTGTGTGACCGCTAACCCTATGACAGACCAGTCTGTCTCTCAGTCTGCAGACCTCTCCAGGAAAACCTCCCGCTGCCTTTAAAATGTATCACATCCCCTTTAACTGCGGTTGTAAGAGTCAGTAATGCTGGATTTACACGAGCACGGTGACTGTTCAGGGAGACACAGCTGTTCTTGCTTTTGTAGCCCAGGAGACTGAAGCATTGTGGGACTGAATGTAGGTGTGAGCCAGGCTGGAGCCGACGGTGTAAATCTCGGTCTGGTACGGAGCCCTGAGCTACGGTCCGACGGGTCCTGACGTAACTACACCTCCACCCTCCTCTCCCCCGGCAACATACGTCCCCCACCATACCTGACGGGACCTCCAGAGACCACCGCTCCACCCACCGCCCTCTCCACGCCCTCCACCCAACACCCCTCCTCCACCATACACCCCTCCTCCACCCGGATCGGCTCCTACATGGAACGGGCCGGAAAGCCTCATACTGCAGTTGCCAGGGCCTCCCGGAACCCTGTCGGAGCAGCCAAGCGTTGCCGTGACGTTGCCACGACGTTCCTTCAACCGCTCTGGAGATGGAGTGAACCCTGGAGGGAGGTGCAGCTGCACTGAACACTTCTCCTTATGGTTGTCTCAGGATACATTTTTTTCCTTCTTTCTTTACTTTCTTTATCCCTCTGTTTTTTCTCTTGCCCTCCCCAACATACCCCTCTGCCCCCCCCCCACACACTTCTGCTCCACAGACCTCCCTCCTGCCCCACAGCCCCCTCCTCCTGCCCCACAGACCTCTCTCCTGCCCCACAGCCCCTCCTCCTGCCCCACAGACCTCCCTCCTGCCCCACAGCCCCCTCCTGACCCACAGACCTCTCTCCTGCCCCACAGACCTCTCTCCTGCCCCACAGCCCCCTCCTGACCCACAGACCTCTCTCCTGCCCCACAGCCCCCTCCTGACCCACAGACCTCTCTCCTGCCCCACAACCCCCCTGCTGCCCCACAGACCTCCCTCCTGCCCCACAGCCCCCTCCTCCTGCCCCACACACCTCCCTCCTGCCCCACAGACCTACCTCCTGCCCCACACACCTCCCTCCTGCCCCACAGACCTCCCTCCTGCCCCACAGACCTACCTCCTGCCCCACAACCCCCCAGTCCTGTCCCACAGACCTCCCTCCTGCCCCACAACCCCCCAGTCCTGTCCCACAGACCCCCCTTGTCCCACAGACCTCCCTCCTGCCCCACAGACCTACCTCCTGCCCCACAACCCCCCCTCCTGCCCCATATCCCCCCCTCCTGTCCCACAACCCCCCTCCCTTGTTACTTTTGCTCTCATTCTTTAAACAGATTCAT
Source organism: Brachyhypopomus gauderio (assembly GCF_052324685.1). Lineage (NCBI taxonomy): Eukaryota > Metazoa > Chordata > Actinopteri > Gymnotiformes > Hypopomidae > Brachyhypopomus > Brachyhypopomus gauderio. The sequence continues at coordinate 10,579,015 of NC_135229.1, forward strand.
ACTCAGTGCCAGCAAAGACCACTTACTGGCAATAGATCTAGAGTACAGAGAGAAAGGAAGACCAACACACACACATACCACACACACACACACACATATACTACACACACATACCACACACACACACACACACACACACATACACACACACATACTACACACACACATACTACACACACACGCACACACACATACCACACACACACACCACACACACATACTACACACACACACACACACACACATACTACACACACACATACTACACACACACACACACACACACATACCACACACACACACACCACACACACATACTACACACACACACACACACACACACACATACTACTACACACACACACACATACCACACGCACACATACCACACACACACACACACATATACTACACACACATACCACACACATACTACACACACACATACTACACACACACACACGCACACACACATACCACACACACATACTACACACACATACCACACGCACACATACCACACACACACA